>NW_006298678.1:378075-390830 GCF_000327345.1 Myotis davidii | reverse complement strand
CCAGTCAGAGAAAGATAAATACCACATGATCTCACTCATTTGTGGATTATAGAGAACAACATAGACTGATGAAAAGGGACAGACCCAAAGACTGAGAAACAGCGATCAGGCTATCAATCCCCAGAAGGGAAGTAGGGGAGGGCGGGGGTAAGGGGAAGATATCAACCGAAGGACTATGATGCATGCATATAAGCCAAACCAATGGACATGGACAACAGGGGGATGAGACCATGAGTGGGTGGGGGGGAGCATGGAGGTTAATGGGGCGGGGATTGAGGATACATTTGTAATTCCTTAACTAATAAAGAATTTAAAGATAAAAAATATAACTGTCAAGATTTATTTAAGATATATACCAAGAGCTCATCCATTCTTCCACAAATCTTTTATTTTAGTAGTAGTAGGAGGAGGGTCTCAAGGTATGGGCAATTCTAAGTGTTATTTCTAAATATTATTCTTGCTAAATGTTAAAATATGCAGCAGTGTTTTGCAGATCAGATGTAAACAAGATGAACTTAATAGGAACTCAACTGATAAGTATAGCCAAATGCAAAGAAGAAATCAACTTATAAATGACCAAATAGTATATGTAAGCAATGGTTGTTAGCCTTCCTTCTGGGAAGCAGAGCTCTGGATATGAATCCCCTCTCCCCTTTACTTGTTGCAAGTAAGTAAAACTACCTTGCACCAACCATGTCTTATTTTTTAATAGAGCACCTCAAGTGGCAAACCCTTTGAGTTTGGTAAGATTAACTCCTGTTGAGTAGTGGACAGTAGGGTCCCATGGGACAGGAACATTGGTCGCTAAGTTTTATCAGGGGAAGGACTACAGAATCTGAGCTTGGGACTCTCAATAGAGGATTCAGACATGACACAGTAGAGAGAGGTCAAAATCAGTCATGGGGCAAAATGGAGAAGGCTGTAATAAAAACTAATGTCAGGCAGATTTCAGGTTTTGGATAGATGGGTTTTCCAATAGAGCTGTAGGTCATCTCTGTAAGTACAGGAATTTTATAGTGTCAACTGTTTTTGATGGCCAGGTACCACATACTTCCTTGTCCTGAGTTTAATCTTGCTAAGCTTTGGGAGGGAATGCTTACCTCGTCACATGTCATAATTAACCCTGGGTAGCTTCACCTTATGCTTCCAGTTCCAAGGTAATTGTTTTTCTTTTACTCTCAAAAGTATACTTGTTTGCACAATAAGTAGTCTGATAATTTTAGATAATGCAAGTAGATATTGTTGCTTTCCTCTCACATATCATAGAAATACCTCAAGTGTTGAGGCACTCCTTTCCCAAATTTAAGGCTGTTTTGTTATATCTTCCATGTGGCTCTTTAATATGTTCATATACTTGCCCGCCTTCTGTAAGATATAGTTTTCATGGTTGAAGGTTTGTGAAATAAGAGAGAAAATATTAGGAAATGAGACTTCAGGATCCACAAACTAAACAGGTGTTATGTTCTTTATAAATACTTAGGTTATTAGGGAGTCTACAATGTTACACAGTTATAGGTAGATAACAGTCCAAAGTTTTCTTGGAATCTAGAATTTAGTATCTGGACATCAAAAAGGTCATGCACTCCTTCATTAGAGAGCCACAGAAGAGGTAACACATCAGAAGACATGAGGTCATTAATGATACCCACACTAATCAATGCTGAAGCCGAGTCAGTGGCACTGTGTGCCGTAGGCCCTGGCCCCTTTCAGAGGTTGGCTGCCCAAGGGCCTCTGATTCAGTGGGCTGGGCTTCTGCAGAGTCCCAGGAGTTGAGGGTTAAGAGAAGGGCTACATGAGGTTGTCCAGTGGGGGGACAGGAAAAACCACGGGCTGAATGAACTGGACTCTTTATTTATAAGCAGCACATGCATGGGACCCAAATAACTCTTAATTGATCTGGTATTTCTTTTGTCCATTCTGACCCATTTATGGACTAGGGACCTCCAGTTCTGTACCAGAAGGTGCCTGAATGGCCCAACTTGTGTCACTGTTAAAACAATTGCAGATGTCCTCATGAGTTACATAGCAAACCTCTTATTAATGGAGTCATCCATCCCATTTTTGATGCTTTGCTGGAGCTACTAGTTCTGCTGGCCCTTGTTATTCCTTCAGTTCTAGGTCCTCAGACTCGGCTTTAAGAGCTTGACTAGACTATCAAACCACAGCAGGAAGTCCGGGGAGGGTTGGTTGGGGGGCGGGGGGTAAGAGATCAACCGAAGGACTAGTATGCATGCATATAAGCATAGCCAATGGACACAAGACACTGGGGGGTAGGAGAGGCCAGGGGAAGGTTAAGAGGAGAGGGAAAAAAAAGGAGACATATGTAATACTCTAAGCAATAAAAAAATAAAATAAAATAAAATAAAATAAAATAATAAAATAAAATAAAATAAAGAAGTCAAGCTTAAAGAGGCTTTAAAACAATTGTTTGTTTGTTTTTTAAGTATTAAATGAACCTCTCTAGGATTTCTTAGTGTTACAGTCAGCACCCCACCTTTCCATTGGATGCTGGTTTGTTGTTTTTTTTTTACTTTTTTCAATCAGGTCAATCCCCTCAAGATGTTGGTGATGTAATCTGCAGCCACCTTGAGGTCCAGCACATGGTTCTGTGCTAACAGTAGTGACAGAAACTTGGTGCTGAGCAAGAGAGAGAGAAATTTTGATTGGCTGCCTCTTGCACACATCCCAACCAGAGCCAGGGATCAAACCTGAAATCCAGGTATGCACCTATGACTGGGAATCCAACCTGCAACCCCTCAGTCTGTGGGCCAACACTCCAATTACTGAGCTCCTTCCTTTTTTACCTCCTTCTCCCCACTCTGCTCCCCTCTTTTCTATGTGTCATCTAATTATCTCTCTGTCTATCCATCCATCTATCTATTATCTATCATCTATCTTTCTAATTATTATCTTTCTATCAATCAATCTATTCATCTAGCTATCATCTATATTTCTATCACCTACTTATTATCTATTTAATAGTTAATCAACCAACCAATGAATCATCTACCTATCAGCTAATGAATCCATTTGTATCTTTAGGAAATTGAATACTTAAATTTTGATCTTTCTTTTATTTTGTATTTCTTTTCTTTCAATTACAGTTTACATTCAATATTATTTTGTATTAGTTTCAGGTATATAGCATAGTTATGACACAAGCATATACTTTACAAAGTGTTTCCCCTCATATTTTAAGTACTCACCTGGCCCCATAAATGGTGGAGCAAAAATAGATTTACAATTGTTCACATGGAAAATAATACAACAATGAATTAATAATAATACAAAAATAAACACTGTGTTTCACATACTCACAACTAAACCCACTTTTATTCCTCCCTGTACATTGTTATCATGATATTATTAACTATTGTTTATGCTATAATTTACATCTCTGTGACGATTCTACAACTGCTAATTTGTACTTTTTAAGCCCTTCACCTTTTTCATCCCATTCTTCTAACCCCTGCCTCTCTGTCAGCCATCTATTCTCTGTATTGTTTTTATTTTGTTTGTTTATTAATTTTGTTCTTTAGATTACACATATAAGTAAAATCATATAGTATTTGTCTTTAGATGTCTGATTTATTTCACTTAGTATAATATCTTCTAGGTCCATCCATGCTGTTTCAAAATGTAAGATTTCATTTTTTATGGCCAACTAGTATTCCCCTGTTATATGTACCACAGATCCCCCTCTCCCCTGACTCATACATTGGTGGGCATTTGGGTTGCTCCCATATCTTGGCTATTATAAATAATGTTGTAATGAACATGGAGGTGCATATATTCTTTCAAATTAGTGTTTTAGGTTTCTTTGGATATATTTCTAGAAGTGGAATTGATGATTCACAAGGAAGTGTCATTTTTAATATTTTGTGAAACCTTCACACTGTTTTCCACAGTGGTTACATCAGCTTGCATTCTCACCAACAGTGCATGAGCGTTCCCTTCTTTTCACATTCTTGCCAACACTTGTTTGTTGATTTATTGATGACAGCCATTCTCACAGGTGTGAGGTGGTACATCACTGTGCTTTTGATTTGCATTTTTCTGATTATTAGTGATGTTGAGCAACATTTCACATGTCTATTGGCCATCTGTATGTCTAATTTTATTTTTATTTTATTTAAATCTTTGAAATCAGGATTTTCTTTATTCTTCTCGTTTCCCTGTTGAAGTCTTGAATCCTAAAATATATTAAATTATCTGTTTCATAGTTGCTAAAATGTGTCTGAAAAGAAATTCTTCTCTTGTATTTCTAACTTAAGTTTTTTTAAAACAGAACATGATTGTATTTAATATACAACTTTGGTACAACCAAAAAGTAAAACACTACAGTAAAATAGTAACAAAAAAACATGGTATTTCATTTGCAATGCATGAGAAATAATTAACATATTTAGTCATAAACAAGTTCTTAGAAACCAGCATCAGAAGCATTATAATACAAGGAAACTGCAAAAAGAACATAAAATAATACAAATGACGATTAAGGATTAAGAAGATATGATGATTGTCCTGAACAGTGATAGAAGAATCATTTCTCTGCAATATCACACTCACAGAATAAAAACAGTGACATCTAATGTTTTCCAGTTTTGAACAGTGTTGTGCAGTTTAAACTCTCATAAATAAAAACTGGGAGACAGATTGATGAGGAGCATCTACAATTGGGCAAGCTAGTTTTGAATCAAAACATAAACTTTGAATATCATTAGCCCTAGCAATTCCAATTCATTAAAATGATTTCAATAAATTGGTTGAACAAATTCAAAATGCAGAGAAAATGTTATGACCACAAACTTTTATTGACCACTTACTATTTTTAATAGATTCCTATTGTTTAGAAGGTTACACCATAGTTGGGAAGATTATCATAACCCAATTAGATAAGTACCAAGACAGAACACAGGGTACCATGATAGGACCAAAGATGGATGTTAAGACCAAACTTTCTGGAAGAAATGTTACCAGAGAAAGGGGTTAGTAGGCAATGAGTAAGAAAGAGATGAAAGAATTTCAATTGTTTTGTTTATTTGTTTGTTTCTAAAAGGTCAACCTTTAGAAAACTGATAGAGATATGAGTACAACAATTTGAAATAAGGTATAGAATTTGCTTTGATTAGATTATAGTAGGGCAAAGTAGAAATGTTAAGGGTCAAACAAGGAGTGATAAGAAAGTGAAAGATCACAAAGAATATTGCATGGCATGTGAGAATGTTTGGATCTTTTACAGAAGTGTCTAGAGAAAAAGTTAAAGCTCTTTGCTAATGAGATGATAGGACCAGATTAAATTGTATAAAGATCACTCCGGATGCAGGGAAGAACGGGTTATGTGAGAGCAATACTACAGGGAAAATGACAGCGAGGCTTAGTTTATTTCAGGTAAGAAAATAAGCTGAACAAAGAATGGCACTAGGAATGGAAAGAGAGAGAGAAATGAAATCAAGAAATACACAGAGTTGAAACTGGCAGAACGTGATGGCTGATTGGATGTCAAGGGAGAAAGAGAGAGAGGAGCCAAAGATGGCCCTTGATTCTCTGGCTCTAAAGACTGTGAGAATACCTCAGCTATTCACTGGAAGAGAGGGTGCTAAACAAAGAACATATTTAGACTACACAATTTGAACTGCTTGTGACATATAACTGTAGTTGTCTGGAAGCTAACTGGACATATGGAGTTGCAGCTCAGGAGAGATATTTATGAATGATATAGGGGTCTTCAGTTTATAGATGATAGATCTAGAAGAGACAGGTCATGCCTATGGGATAAATTTGAACTTGTATCTGGTACTTAGGTACTTTGAATATCTCTATTCCATTATTTTCTATTTGTATAAGTTATGAAAACAAGACCTCTATCATTGTGTCTCTTTGTCACTACATCTGACATCTAGAAGAAAATTTGACAATTACTTGAAAAGTTTTTCATTTAATATATTTTATTGATTTTTTACCGAGAGGAAGGGGGAGGAATAGAGAGTTAGAAACATCGATGAGAAACATAGATCAGCTGCCTCCTGCACACCTCCCACGGGGATGTGCCCGCAACCAAGGTACATGCCCTTGACCGGAATCGAACCTGGGACCTTTCAGTCTGCAGGCCAATGCTCTATCCACTGAACCAAACCAGTCACAGCTGAAAAGTTTTTCATTTATAATTGCAACTTGCACATGCAGGTTTTTCTACAAGCTAAGAAGAAAGCAAGAGGCTGTAAAACGATATAGATGTAAACTCTGCTCCTCTAGTGGAAATATAGGGCTGAGTTAAACACTTGGCCCTCATGGACTTTTTGGAATGTTTTTACTTTTAATCCCATGACACTGAAGTTTTTTGTTACATAGACTGTCCTGTGATTGCCCAACACAGGACAAATATCTTTCTGAGTTTCTTGACCTCTATTCTCATATTGGCTGGTATTGCCCTATTGACCAGGCTTAATCTTATACATTGATTTTTTTTTAGTTACCTATTCATGTAAAAGTGGACTTTTTGGAACTTGGCCCCATTTTCTCAGTGAGTGGTAACATATGACCTTTGAATTCAGACAACCTTGTTTTGAGGCAGCTCTGTTACTGATAGAGCTATGATAACAAGCAAACTCTTTTGCTTTTCTAAGACTGGGTTTCTGCACCTAAAATTGGGGTGAAATAAAGTTGTCATAGGGTGGTTGCAAAGATTAAAATTTATAATACATGTGAAGTGCTTAACAGTGACTGAAACATACAGGTGCTTATTAGATTGGTTATGGTTGTTTATGTTACGGGGTACCTACTGTCTTTTCTAGCGATCGGTCTAATCCAGTCCCACCAGCACTTAGTGACAACCTTGTACTTTGCAAAGGCCCCACACTGGAGGCACATTCAAAGATGAATAAACCTAACTGGCATCCTCAAAGAATTCACCCAAAGGTTTGATCACTATTATTCCCACTTTAAATTTGCCTGTGGTACCCACTCCCTTCCTCCTTTCAGGGGAAATATTTTAAAGCTTTTCCCAGTCTTCTTTGGACTTCGGCAGACTTTTGGTCTATGGTGACCAGGCTTTCTCACTCTACTTGGAACTCTTTGTTCAGGCCTCTGTCAGAAAAGAAACACACACACACACACACACACACACACACACACACTACACTAACTTAGGAAAATAAGATTTGGCAGGAACTTGGCTATAATAACCCCTTTGTTGCCAGAATCCTTGTTCACAGTGTGGGTGGCTCAGATGGCACTTAATTAAATGCATTTTCCTATAAATTCTCAGTAGTGTGCTTATTTTTACTGGTGGCTAATAACTACGCATTCTCTAAGGAAACAAGATTTCACAGCTTGCAGAAGAGGGAAATCAGCATGCATAAATACCATGTTACTTTGTTGGTGCCCAGCCCCATTCTTCATCATCTTTGAGTGACAATGGACTTACCAACTTTTTCCCACTTAGCACTTTGCCATTCACTCCTTTTCTTGTACCTGAAAGACCAATATACTTATTTAATAAAAACAATACAGCCTATTTTGGGTGCCAACTATGAGTCAGGCACTGTATTTGGAACTTATATTCATTATCTAATTTAATCCTCATAACTCTTTGAGGTAGGTATTAGTATTCCCATTTTAAAGATGGAGAAAACAAGGTGTAAAGAGGTCAAGTGCTTTGAGAAAGGTCATTCAGCTGGAAAGTGATGGCTGTGAAGAGACCACTGAAAGATTTGTCTGATGCCAAAGCCTCACAATCTTCCCTTCACACTCTGTGGACATTATCAAGGACAGGTGCTATCACGTTTTCAGGTAGTCTTAAAGTACCTTCAGCAGGCAATGCATCTGTAGCAAGTTAATGATGCCTCTATTTAGCTCCACACCTCACACTTGAACATTTTCTGTTCTGTGCAGGAACATTAGGAACATAATGCAGAAAGACAATGAATGTCCCTGTCTTCCTCAGCTGCTGTGTGGTACCAGAGTAAGATCTTTAAATTCATTTTTCTCATGCTTTTCAATTACCAAAGAAGTTTACTTATATACAGATACTAGGGGCCCAGTGCATGAATTAGTGCACCTTGAAAGGACCTGTGGGCCATAAGGCTGTGGTGGACAAAGGGGCAGGTCTTGGCCCATCCTTGGCACCCCCGTCTGACCCCTCACACTGCAGCCCCAATTCCCTTTCTGGAGGCAACCCCGCTCCGCCAGCAGCACCAATCCCACAGCCATCACTTGTACCCACTGACAGTTCAGAGCAAAAGGGGCTGGCACCAGCAGCAGGTGTGAGGGGTGGCTGCTGACCCGGTCACCCCTCAGGAGCAGGGCGAGTTGGAGAGCCCTCAGGGGGCAATTGGGGCCAGCAGCCGCCTCTTGCACCTGGTGATGGTGCTGAGTGATCAGGACCAGCACTGGCCACCAGCAGTGGGTACGAGCAGTGGCTCCGGTGCTGGCTACAGATGTGAGCACCTGGTGGAACCATGGTGTGGGGGAGCAAAGAATATTTAGTAACCTCCACTCACCTGCTCCACCATCCTGCCGCAGTCGATGCCTGCCATGTTCTGCACTCTGCCACCTGCTGCTGATGCCGGCCATGTTCCAAACGTGCCCCCTGGTGGTCAACACAGGTTATAGCAACCGGTTGTTCAGATGCTTGGTTGTTTTGCTGTTCAGTCTATTTGCATATTAGGGTTTTATATATATAGTTTCCTAGGCACAACTTTTTGTATATTTGAAGACAAAGGTGAAAGTTGTGAATTGGAGTAAGAAAAAACATGAGATGTATTAGTTGGTTGCTCTTAAAAATAATTTGTGGTTTCCGACCTTGTCTATAGCCTAGTGGGAGAGGCCATATACATTAGAAGAAAAATATGAATTGCACAAATAACTTTGTAAACAAATATTTACACTTTCTCTGCTATGCTATATTGCTATATAGCAATAGATTTGACTAAATACCTTATCTGACCTTCACTTAAAAATATATTTTTCTAGGTCTAGAATTTGGCAACTATTTTCTTCTAGCATTTCAAAGATCATTCCATCGTCTTCTGGATACCATGTTTCTTTCTTGCACCTACAGTTGTAATTGTTGCTATTCTGAATGTGATTTATCTCTTTCTTTATTGTCCCTACCTTTCACCTCTGGCTATTTTTAAGATTTCTCTCTGTTTTTAGTTTTCAGCATGTTGACTATGATGTTTTTAGCTTGATGTAACTCTGATGAATCTAAAAGTCCCCCTCCTCCCTCCACCTTTGGATTTACCCTGTTTCAAATTTATGCATTAATGTTTTGACCATTTTGGAAAAAATTCTTGACCAATACCTCTTCAATCATGGCTTCTGCTCCTTTATCTCTCTCTCCTCCTTAAACTACAATTACTAATATGTTAGTCCTTTACTATGTCATGTACTACCCATGCTCTTATATTTCTTTTTCATAGTTGTTTTTCTCTTTGCTTCTTTCTACTAACCAGTTTTCCAATTCATTAATTCTCTGTGCTGGTTCTGTTTAGTTTATCATTGAGCACACCCTTGAATGCTTAATTTTGATATTTATATTTTTAATTTCTAGTTTTTTCATAAATTTTAAAATATAAGTTCCCCATCTTTGTCATATATTCTTTTGACTGTATTAACCATAGTTATTTAAAAATTCTGATAACAAGACCTAGATCACTTGTATGTCTGTTGCCATTGTCTACACTTTTCTCCTAGTTTTCATTCATTTGGTTCTGTTTATCAGCATACCTGATAATTTATGATTGAATATTGCATATAAAAGTTGTAGATTTTCTGAATGATCTTTTCTCACAGAGAATTTACTTTCCTTTTAACAGACAGTTAGTTACAAAAGGGCAGATCACCTTGATCCAATAAAGGATTGAAATGTTTTAACTCTTTATGTGGGCTTGTCTATTTCTAGTTTTCTCTTATTACCAGCACATTAATCTTCAGCTGTTTCTCTATTGTCTCCGGTACCATGATTTTTCTGAAAGCTCTGCTGTTTTGTGGCCTCTTAGCAAACACTCTTATTAGCTTCTTGGATTCTCCTTGCACACAAGTTAGGAACTGACAGACACCTCAAGGTGAAAAGCAATTCAGAATATTGTGCTTACTGATCTATGATTTCTGTGTCTCCAAAATCTTGCATTCTTCAGTACTGCTGTGTTGGTAGTCCTGGACTCCAATTCCATCTCCTCAGTTCTTTGACACCTGGTGAAAGCTGCTTTCTGCTTGGTTTTGTTTAGGATATAGCTTTAGAGAGAGAGCAAAGAGGAATACAGAGTTCACTTGGTTGTTTTTCTGAGATCTTTCCCCCTCAAGTCTCTGTTGACTTGGTTACTGTCTATTCTCTTTCAACAACTTCTCTTGTAATTTCTTCAGGTTTTATGGTTATTCCTAGAAGGATGTTTGGATTGAAACATCAGAGTCAGAAATAAAACTCCTATATTAATAATTTTGAGTTAGTAGCTCTATTTCTTTTGTGGTTTCATTTAACCTATTCAGATAATGAAATACATGTATTTAGGTCATAGTACTAAAATTAAAATGAGAAAAATTTGGCTTCATTCTAGAATCAACTAGAAAATGTTTTGTGATAATGACTATTCTGATCTCAATTACCCAATCTGTAAAATGGGCATACTATCTCATTTATATAATTGTTAGGACTATTGAATCTAAAGGAAACACAGAGATTTTTCTGAAAAGAAAACAAAACAAAACAATGTTCTTTGTCTTCTTCTTCCTCATTCTCTTTAAGTTACTTCCATGTGGACATTGAGTAATGAATTCTTAATTTAAAACCTTACTATAACAACCATAGCAGCAATCATACTTGCATTGTATTGTGCCTGTGTTTCCCTTCTATCCACCCACCAAAGAAAACCCAAAAGAGGAACAAGCAAATGTCAACTCAGTGTGAAACTGTAGTCAGATTGCAACTTGCACTGAATTTGTATTATCCTTACAGCCTTGGTTTGCACAGCATTTGGAATAGATTTTGAGATGTTTTCTAAGAGGGAAAAAAAAATGCATTTGTTCACAGAAGTGACTCTTAACTAGATCATATGTGTCTATCAGATGCCACAAAGAGCTACGAGAGTAGATATGAGCTGCTAATTTGAGCACTGCTAAATACATAAGTAGGTGAACCATTGATATAAATATACATAATCTTGGTCATTTTACTAAGCCAGAATTGAGTCAACTTTTTTCTAGGTTAATCTAATGTAAAAATAATACTTTCATCTCTTATTAATAGGTTAATTATTATCTAATGTGTGCTGTGTGTTTATGGCTCCAAAATAAATCATGCTTTGATGATAGGGTGATTTGAGTTGTGCTGACTCATTCAGGAGGGGCCTGGGCACAGAGTTTTGGTCTCTCCCAGGTCTCAGTTAAAATAGGACTCATGCAATCCTCAGCCCCGCTTATGTCATGCAGGAAGAAGTACAGAAAATCTTGTATTGGATCTGGCAACAGGTACCGTGTAGTAGCAGCTGGGGAAAGAATGAACCACCTGGAAAATATATTTTCTCCTTCTAGTCCCACTAAGAGATTATGTCCCATTATTAATCCAAGTCATGAACTAGAAGGAAAGTCAAAATGTCCTGGAAATTAACCGCATGGTATATATATGTTTTTTAGTCCTCTAAGTTCCATGGTCCTCCATCCATTTAAAAATATTCCCAGGTTGCCCTAACCAGTTTGGCTCAATGGATAGAGTGTCGGCCTGCAGATTGAAGGGTCCCAGGTTCGATTCCGGTCAAGGGCATGTATCTTGCTTGTGGACACATCCCCAGTAGGGGGTGTGCAAGAGGCAGCTGATCGATGTTTCTCTCTCATTGAAGTTTCTAACTCTCTATTTCTTTCCCTTCCTTTCTGTACAAAATCAATAAAATATATATTAAAAAATAAATAAAACAAAATATTCCCAGGTTTAGGGACTCTGTGTCCTTCTCATTTAGACAAGGTCTCCTGGATATTTTTTTTTTTTTTTTTTTTTTTTTTTTTTTTTTTTTTTTTCATTTCAAGAGACAGAGTACCTAAGTAAGTCCCTGTCAGTCTGTTTTTAAATTCCACAGGTAAAAAATAGGAAGCAGCCTCTACAGAGGCCTTGCCTGGTCTCAAGGTAAAAATGGATATTTTATCCTATATGAGACCTCTAGGGATCAAGTTACCTTGTCATTCACTCAGTAGCAGTGCCTATAGTGTCCTGTATTAGGTCTCCATCACTATAGTGTCAGGAGCTCCTCTTTATTTATTTATTTATTTATTTATTTATTTATTTATTTATTTTTAAATCTTCATTGTTCAGATTATTACAGTTGTTCCTCTTTTTTCTCCCTATAGCTCCCCTCTACCCAGTTCAACCTCCACCCTCTGCCCTTATCCCCCTCCATTGTCCCCATCCATAGGTGTACGATTTTTGTCCAGTCTCTTCCCGCACCCCCACACCGCTTTCCCTCTGAGAATTGTCAGTCCACTCCCTTTCTATGCCCCTGATTCTATTATATTCACCAGTTTATTCTGTTCATCAGATTTTTTATTCACTTGATTTTTAGATTCACTTGTTGATAGATGTGTATTTGTTGTTACTTTGTTGTTCATAATTTTTATCTTTACCTTTTTCTTCTTCTTTCTCTTCCTAAAGAATACCTTTCAGCATTTCATGCATAGTTTCTGTTGAGAAATCAGCTGACAGTCATATGGGTATTCCCTTGTAGGTAACTATTTTTCTCTTGCTGCTTTGAAGAATCTCTCTTTGTCTT
>NW_006298678.1:376022-377262 GCF_000327345.1 Myotis davidii | reverse complement strand
ACGCTGCTGTGGGGCCTTGGGCCTTCTTTTGGAAGTTCTGGGTTTCTCTGACCCAGCTGCAGTTCGTTAGGTAATTGTAGATTGCAAAGGGCATGCTTTTCATACGCAAAAGCCTCTGTGCACAGCTTGGGTGGGGCGGGGTCTCAGGGAATCAACAGGGCAGAGCAAGCAGCTATGGCTGCTCCTCAGTCCTACCCTAAGAGGCCCCAGGTCTTAGTGTCCTAGTAATCGCTGCAAGCACCTCTGAGAGAAAGCCGCCCTCAAGTTCTGACCAATGCCAGACAGTCCAGTTTCTCCCTGTATGAGCCTGGGTCCCCAGAGACGCTCCTGGAACTGGAGTTCAGAGCAGTCGCGAGCTTGAGACTCCCTCCCGATTGAAAAAGACAACCATGTCCTCAGTTGCCAGCCCTTTCCACGTGCGCCTCCATACCTCTGCACTTTACTTTCACACCTCCTCTGAGTCTCAGTGTGCTTTTTCTTTCCTTCTAGTTGTGGAATTTCCAATCAGCCAGCCTTTCCTGTGCTTCTGGATGATGTCCATTTTGTCTTTTAGTTGTATTTTTGAAGTGGTTGTGCAAGGCAGCAATTTCAGGTGTATACCTATGCCGTCATCTTGGTTTTCATGACTCCCTATTCTTAAGTCAGTCTTTAAATATATATTTATTAAACACCCACCTATGAGCCAGTGATAATTCTACACACTGGAGATTCACAAGCGTGTGTAACAGATTTGTCTTCTTTTTGCATCATGTTTCTGCTTGCTGATATCTATGCCATTCATGGATTTTGTCCACTGCCTTGTCTGTGCTTTTAAACTATCTGTATCCTTGTTAATATGTAGCATGAACATTCCAGCCCAAAGAACATGGTAGTTCCTGCCAATCACTCATTTGTATTAAGAGCTCATGTTTCAGGCTTCCCTTCTGAACCACCTTTGGACCAGACACCCATCCTTGGTCTTGTCTGACCAGGTAGGTAAGCCCCAAATGTAATTGTGGTGACCTATGCATAAGGAGACTCTCACCAGGAGGCAGTGAGTGTGGCAAGTTGCAGGTGCTCTTCAGAAAGGGTCCATTTACACCATACATGTCTGGTCTAGTGTGATTAGACCTGTCCACCCAGGCAATACAGAGCCAAGCATGTATTACTAGTTTTTTCCAAACCTTTCAAGTAAATAAAAAAAAAATTGTCCTACTCTGCTTAAAGTCGCTTGTGAACATTGTAAGTGTTTAGAGCAGCT
>NW_006298678.1:359370-374867 GCF_000327345.1 Myotis davidii | reverse complement strand
AAACCAGGGAAAATAGGTTCTAAATTGCTGATGGAGATGGAGGTAGAGACTGCTTTTCTTGACCTCATTGACTGAATTTGCAAGCAAGATCCCTCTTGTAACCATGCAAGTAGACCCACCTAGACTGAACAACCTGAAAGAAATTATGTGTCTTTCCCATTTTTTCATCCCCAGTGCCTAGCACAGTGCCTGCACACAGTAGTAACTCAGTAGGTGCTGAACTGAATGAAGAGGCTTTAGGACAGGCCCCAGCAGAAGCAGCGGGGGATTCCATTCAAAGATTATTGGTGAGTTGGTAATAAATTTGCAATTTTGGGGTTGAATTTCATTAATATTCAATTTAAAGGTGTAGGATTCTTGCTTCTCATCCACAAATTACTTGCTTCTAAACCAGTGATTTTCAACTTTCACAGAAAGATACCCTGTGTCCTCCCTCTCCTCTACCCAGCTGCTAAGACTTTCCTTTATTACTCATCTCTGCTGATCTGGGTAAAGCTATTTTTTTACATTAGATGTAATTATTTATATCAATTGTAGCCTTTGATCTCAATAAAATGTGAGAGAAGAGAAGAGGTAATGAGGAGTGCATGGGGCAGGAGCAGCAGGGGAGATGGTGAGGAATAGGTTGAGGGGAGGGAAACACAAAAAGCAGGAAGTAAAGGCTGAAGGTATAATGTGATGCATGTTCCAGTTTGTAACCTGCAGCTGTTGGCCAGAAATACCCTGGAGGAGGTATTTGAGAGTTGGTCTCACCACAGAGTCCATGCTTATTATTACCTCTACTAGTGGCCCAGTGCACAAAATTCATGCACATTAAAAGGGGATTCATTAGAAAAATATTTTAATATTGCTATTTGCCCTTTCTCTATAATAGAAGTGTCAGAGATGAAAGAAAATTAGTAAAATGTATATGAAAATCTTCCTCCTGTCAGAGTCTGGGATGCACCATGGGGCCCAGAGTCAAGGCCCCACCCACCCACGTGTGCCTCCAAATCGCACGAGACCCAGACCCAGCCGGCTCCCCCTCATTGGGCTAGATCCAGACCTAGCCGGTCCCAGCCTTGTGAAACCCCGCCAGGTGGGGAGCGCAGCCTCAGGTCCCCTGGCCTGGCACCGGGGGCAGGGCATGCCCTGAAGTCCCCCGTCAAGCCCCGCTGGGCAGGGGGAGCAGCCTGTTGTCCCCCAGCCTGGCGCCGGGGCTGGGGGTGCAGCCTGAGGGTCCCCAGTCAAGCCTCGCTGGGTGGGGGTGTGGCCTGAGGTCCCCTGACCTGGTGCCGGGGCGGGGGGCATGGCCTGAGGGTCCCCAGTCAAGTCCCGCTGGGTGGGGGCTGTGGCCTCAGGTCCCCTGGTCTGACGCCAGGGTGGGGGGCATGGCCTGAGTTCCTCCAGCCTGGCACCAGGGCAGGGGGTGTACCTTGAGTTCCCTTGTCAAGCCCTGCCAGGCAGGGGCACAGCATTATGTCCCCCAGCTTGGCGCCTGGGTCAGGGGCATGGCCTTAGGTCCCCTGGTCTGGTGCCTGGGCAGGGGTGTGGCCTGAGGTCTCCCATCAAGCCCTGCTGGGTGGGAGGCGCAGCCTGAGCTCCCCTATCAAGCCCCATGGGGGGCGTGGCCTCAGGTCCCTGCTGATTGCTCCTTAAGGCTCGTTATGGGAACTCGGCCTCAGTTGTGGGTGCCGCCATCTTTGTGGTGGAGGGATGGTTAATTTGCATGTTTCTCTCTTATTATATAGGATTCTCTGCTGAGGCAAACAGAGCTTCTTGTAGGCTCTTTGGGAGGTAATTCTGAAGCTCTATTTTAGGCACCTCAGGGCATTTTGCAATGCTCTTGATTGAGATACTTTTGCAGATTGCTTTCAGATGATCTTGAGGGATGGCTGGTCTTCGGTGGGTTTACTTTTCTGGCAGCAAGCTCCAAGATGTGACTGTTGTGGGCAGCATTTCTTTTGTTTGATTTGCGAACACTTAGACCTTGTTCTTTACTGTCGCTGCCTCAAAGTCTTTAATCAAAGGCTATTTGGAAATAACGTCAGCTAATTAGTAGTTGATGATACAGTAAGGGTAACTCTCTCGGTGCCTCAAACCTTTCACCTGAAACACAAATATGCCACACTTGAGCTCTAATTGTCAAGGAAGAGGAAAAGTACATGAAATCATTGGCTGGGTAAAGGCTTCCCTGTTGACATAAGCATCAGGAACCCACAGCTTATGCAATGTGGGTCTGCAGCTACAAATTGACCACTACCCAAGCATGCTGCCCAGCGGATAGCGGGTGAGTGATGCATCAGGATCTCCATCAAGCCCAGGAATGAAAGCACAAAGTCTGGGCTCGGTGGCATTGTCCCGCTGCTGTGTTCATGGACAGCATCTACTACAGTCAGACTGCACAGAGTTCCTTTTTCAATCAGGACTTTTAAGGAGAAGATGAGATGTTTAAATTCATGCTTCATTTTCTACACTTTTATATTTGTTTGTGGTTTTATAAAGGGCCCTTCTTTTATTCAGCCAACAATATTTTTAGCAGAAAATATGTACCAGATAGCACAGATATAAAGACCTGAACCTTGCCAAGAAAGGGCTTGCAGCCCAGAATTAGAAAGAAATAGGAGATAATTACAAAATAGCATTAAAATAGTGCCGTGACAAGCAACAATTTAAATTTGACACTTAACTGAGAGGGAGGAGGTGAGGAGGTGGAATCAAAGATTTTGTACCAAAGACTTGAAGCAAAGGAGGTGTGCAGCTACTGAAAAATCTGTGTGGCTCATATCAAAACTCCTATGCTGACCTTAGCTTCAGCCATATTCATGTGCCTTGGGGCAGCAGTTGGGTGGCTCTCTCCCACTCCCCAAGGTGGGTAACAATGCAATTTGTATAGTCCTTACAATGAATCTTTTCCCCTTATCATTTGTATTGATGATGAGATTATCCAATGTTGATGTTTACTAGTTTCAACATCAGGTTAACTATCTGTATTTGTGTGATATAAACCAATTGAACTGAAGTTTTATAGTTCATTTATATAGTAATTTAGACAGAAGTTGAATTGAATCACCCCAGACTAGCAGCCAATGAAAGAATTTGGCAAATAAATCAATAAAGAAAATTATAGGGATTCATTTAAAACTTTTGAAGAAAAGCAATTTTTTAAGTCCTCTTTAAGCTTGACAGGTATTCACTTTCTTTTAAAGAATAAGAATTTTATTTCATATATTTTCCTAAAGAGCTAGACATAAGTATCAAAGTCTAATTCTATTTGAATTTTAAAAAACATTCAAATTGAAGTTTAAAAAATGTATAACATTTTTGTAACCAAATCTTAGTGTAAATTAGGGTCATTTTAACCTTTACCTGAGTTATTCATATTAACAAAATGGTTCAATAAAGGTCTTAAGTTGGTTGATATAAGAGAATTGTTATTAAATTTTCTAAGGACATGACCCTATGGGCAGACAGACTTACATCTGGAAGGGAAGTTAGTTGCCCCATGGACCAGTGAAACTCAAACTTGACCCAAAGACCACACGCGGAGTGGTAGGGAGTGGGAGGGAGCCTGCCCCTGTCTTGTTCTTGTCAGACCCCCAGTGCTGGCTCCATGCAGGCACTCTGCAGTACTGTCTCCACTACCCCCACTTGCTCTGTAGATTCTTAGCTGTTTTCATGCTGCAGTGGTTCTCTGGGTGTGTGGCGGCTCTCCCTTCCCACTGCTGGGCTCCTGGGTGTCATTCTATTTTGATCCACTTGCACTTAGTCATTTTCTTAGGTGAGGCTGGTTGCTGAAGCCTGCTGGTTGCAGAAGGTGGGGCTGGTTGCAGAAGGTGAGATTACCACGCCTTCCCCCATGTTGGTGAGTTTCTATCCCAGACCCTGGGTCCTGACACTGTCCATCTCACTGGGTCTTTCTTTGGGTCTCCTGGTACTGCTTGCCTCACCCCCACTCCTGGCACCCAGCAGGTGTGGGCATGTTTCTCATCTTCAGGCCCTTCTTCACATTAGGAGGTGGCAGCATCGCCCAAGGGCTGAGTGTGAGCTCTGGGCTCAGTCTGCTGGGTAAGAGCCATACTGTCACTTCTGGGGGCTGATCTCCTCATCTCTCTGTGTATCTGTTCTCTCAACTGTGAAATGGGATGATATAGTACTTATCACATGGGGTCATTTGAGGATTAAATGTGTTCATACATTTGAAGCACAATAGTATATGGACATGGTAAATAGTTGCTAATACTAGTTATGATCTTTGTATACCGATGGTGTGGATGGGCGTGTGTTTGTGTAGAGGGCAGATCATCAGTGAGTGGATTTATTATTGAACCTTTGTCTCATTTTCCTTATCTGCAAAGCAGGAATAAATATTCTGCCTTCCTCACAAGGTTATTACGGGATTTTTCACATTAGGCCCTTAGAACATTATCTGGCACATACAATTCAATATATGTTTGCTGTTATTGTGATTATGATTTATTAATTATTCACGCTATTAATTTTAGAATCCTGGTCTCCTGTGTTCCTGAGGCTTTCTTGCTCCTATGTAGTTCATGGATGGGAATAGATTTCCAGAATGGAGTATATGAGACCCAAACACAAAAAAGGTATTTTGTTGGAGGAATGAAACTTAATTCTAGGACAGAATGGAAGCTCTCTAGGTTCTTGTCGGGATTCATTCAGAACTGTAAATTAAAAAAAAAAAATTCTTATGGAATACTGTCTCAATTTCCTGTAGCCGTTCTAACAATTTACCACAGATGTAGTGCTTTAAAACAACACAAAGGCCGAAACCGGTTTGGCTCAGTGGATAGAGCGTCGGCCTGCGGACCGAAAGGTCCCGGGTTCGATTCCGGTCAAGGGCATGTACCTGGGTTGCGGGCACATCCCCAGTAGGAGATGTGCAGGAGGCAGCTGGTCGATGTTTCTCTCATCATCGATGTTTCTAACTCTCTATCTCTCTCCCTTCCTCTCTGTAAAAAATCAATAAAATATATTTTTAAAAAAAAACAAAACAAAACAAAACAAAAAAAACACAAAGTTATTCTCTAACAGTTCTGGAGGCCTGAAGCCCCAAGTCCTCTAACTGGGCTGAAGTCAGGGCTCCAGCAGGGCAGGTTCCTCTGGAGCCTCTGCAGGGAAATTTACCCGCATTCCTTGGCTCACAGCATAATCTTCTCGTCACAGGCTCCTTAACTAGATCACATCTGCAAAGTCCCTTGTGTCAGATGAGGAAACTTTCACAAGTTCTAGGAATTAGAAAGCAGACATATTGGGGGGAGCTGTTATTCAGCTTACCATGGATACAGAGAATATAACTTGAAAACGTCTCTTTCAGATTAGTTTCTTCAGCTTCCTCTAAAACAGCGGTTCTCAACCTGTGGGTCGCCAACCTGTGGGTCATGACCCCTTTGGGGGTTGAAAGACCCTTACACAGGGGTTGCCTAAGACCATCAGAAAACACATATATAATTACAATTGCTTTTATGATTATTCACTATCCTGCATATCAGATATTTACATTATGATTCATAACAGTAGCAAAATTACAGTTATGAAGTAGCAACGAAAATAATTTTATGGTTGGGGGACACCACAACATGAGGAACCGTATTAAAGGGTCGTGCATTAGGAAGGTTGAGAACCACTGATCTAAAATGAGAGTCACCGTTTCCCAAGACGAATTCATCCAAGACAGAGTGTCAGGAGAAACCATTCCTCTCCGGGTTCTGGTTTTGATGGGCAGAGGAGAGGCAGCTTAGAGTGGCCTTCTGGATCACACAGGTTGAGAATAGACACATTTTATGGTAAGTATAAAATGAGACATGCTTCTTTGCATTTGAAGGTATGGCTGGACTCCCTGGCCTCTCCAGGCTGCGAGATCTAAGACCAGGCTCCTCTCGCTTCAGAGATGTCAGCCAATAATGGAGATGGACTGTGAGGCAGATAGTTTCTACAGCTGGCTGACCAAAGCCTTCCCTCCCTCCAAATTCATGCCTCATAGCAAGAGGGATGGTCTAGCTCCCTCCCCTTGAATTGGGTCTGGCCTTAGCAACTTGCTTGGCTAGTGGAAATTGGTGGTACATTCTGAGGATTCAAGGCTACATCATAGGTCTACCTAGGTCGTTCAGAATGCTTGCCCGTGGGAGTGGTCTCTGGGAACACAGTGCCTGCTGGTGTAGGCTGTCTTGTTAGAAGCCCCAGCTGAGCTCCCAGACAATCCAGCATCAACTTCCAGCCATGTGAATGAGCCATCTTGGACATCTAACTCAGCTGGGAGGTAGGTGACTGAGACCTTTGCTGATGTCTGACTGCATCTGTAGGTGAGACCTAAATGAGAAATACCCAGCTGTGGCCAGTTCACCCAGGGAAGCACAAGAGAGGATGAAGCAGGGAGCCAGAACAGACAGGAATGGGGTGGGCAGCTGTTTGTGTCCAGAGATTTTTCTGTGTGTTTACAGAATGCACAACAGCTCTACCACTTTGGTGGTTCCATTTCTAGACATGACACAGTAAAGAGGAGGGGTGGGCCTAGCCCAGTGGTTTGAGACAACCTTAGAAACCTCTGGGCATTTGAAACCACCAGGTCAAACTCTGGAAGGGCTGACTTGGCCTCTTTATGAGCTCATCCTGTCTGCTCTCCTGATTCACTGGGCTTTACCTAGCCTTTGTCACGAAGAAGCAGAGGCTTTGGCAATGCCAGGCAACAACTGACTCAGAGGAAAGATTATTTGTGATCTGATGGTCAGAGAGTCTGAGTGAGGTTCAATAAGGCTGGGAGGCTTTAAAAAATGATTGACAACATAATCACATATGATGTCTACAAGAAAGAAGGAACAGTATCTAGAAAAATTAATGCTGACCCTGAAGCTGCTGGATTACTCAGATTTTAAAGGGAAGATAAAAGGAGGGGCCAATAGCCAAGGTTACATGCAGTCAGGAGGAGTGGGTGTGTGGAAGTGGTATGGGAGAGCAAAAGCAGAGACTTATGACAATGCTAAGGACACAACAAGAGGTCTTCAAGAAGCCATGTTTGGAGGAAAAGCCACATGGGATGTGTGGACTCTGAGCTGAGGTGAAAGTGTGAACATGGAAATATTCAATCCTAAATTTATATCTGCTTTTTCCTTGGAGGGGAAACTTTGATACAGCATAGATGGACCTGGAGACTCTTATGCTAAGTGAAATAAGCTAGTTAGAGAAAGACAAATATCAAGTGATCTCAGTTATGTGTGGAATCTAATGAACAAAATAAACTAGGAACACAATAGGTCCATTCATAAGTAGGAACTAAAATAAGGAAGCATGCAACAGACTAACAGATCTCAGAGGGGAGAGGGTATGGGGGTACGGGGAGAGATAAACAAGGGAACTTATATGCATATATGCATAACCCATGAACACAGACAATAGTATGGGGAAGGCCTGGGGTGGGGTGAGGGTTGGGTGGAAGGGGACATAAAGGGATAAAATGGAAGACCTATGTAATACTGACAAGAACAACAACAGAACAGCACCCCCCCAAAAAAAAAAATAAAACCCACACCCCACCCCTTAACTCAAAGGAATAGGACAGAGGACCATTAAGAAGGCTTTAAAGCCCCAAATAAATGATCAATAGGTTGCTTAACTACATCAAATGAGCTTTAGTTTTGGCATGGAACTTGATAATGTCTTCTAATATCCTGGGCTGAATTATAATGCATTGGGATGGAGTTATGGCAGTAACCCTAGGCATGGGAATTTCAAGTGACATGCTGCAGTGTTGGACTTGGAGGGACAGTGAAAGCTGCAGGGGGTCTGTGTGCAGCCTTGTGGGGTCTCCTACATGCCCCTGTTCCATATGCAGTAATCAGGTCTTCACTGTACCTGGACTGCCTGAGAAGAATCCCTCTCTTTTTCTCACCTTGGTCACTTGTTGTCACGGGCCTGTAGGAAAAGGTGACTAATGACTCTGTGCTTCTCAGACGGTTGTTGTCCAATCTTTCTTATTTTAGTTACTCTTAGTTCCCAGTTCTAAAAGGGCCTGTTATGAAAGTTCCTGAGGCTTTGGTGATATTCTAATGTAATCTGGGTTGATTTCAGCCTTTTCCCACTGCTGGCTGAGAAGTGAGCTTTCCTGGGTCTGTTCCTTACGATCATTTCACACATGCTTTCCAGTTTCCAAATGTTACAGCTTTTTTCTCTTCTCCCCATGTGTTGATGTGTTTTTTAAAAAAATCCTTGGCTAGTTTTAGTAAGATTTTCACAAGAAAAAAAAATTGCATTGATTCAAGCAACTTGCTTTGCCTGGGTCCAGTGCTTCCTATTTCCACCAGTCAGTGTGATACAGCTCGGCAGTATGTCTGAGCAGAAGACCCTGCTCAATTGTTCCGGTGGAAGCTTGAGAATCCCAAATGGCCCTGGGGCTCTTCTGGAGAAAGTTGAAGTCTGCAAAGTGTATCACTAACTGGAAGTTTCTCTGGATGTTTTATGTCCATTTATCAGTTTGATTTCAGTGGCAAAGACCCCAACAACAAAGAACCTTTCAAAGTAACCCCAGAGCTCTAGGACCCATACTACTGGGAGGGGATGTGATTGTGGACATTCAGCCATGTCTTCCACTTAAAGCTTCCCCTCTGAGACAGTTTGTTGTGTTAGCTCTAATATTTCTCCTGTCTTTTTTCTGTCTCTCCCCCCTGCCCCCAGCCTTACCTATTAGTAGACACTATAAATATCACTTAGAGTTATTAAGTAATAGAGACTGCAAACATCTAAGCGGTATAATGATACCCTTAGCATGCATAATATTTGCACAGAGTATTCGTGGACTTTCAGGGGAGGAAACTAATTAATCTGTTAAGTGTAAGCATTTAAGTCACACAATATGTGGTTTAATTGACTCCATTAATGCTTGAGATGAAAACCTTAGCTCCTACCTCCTTATATGCTTAGCATGAGAGGTATGTATAACATAAAAGGGAAGCTAAACCAGCCATCACTAAAGAAAATTCTGACAAAAAGAATCCAATATAAAGAGATCAAAAGAGTTTGTAAAATCATATGAACAGCCCATCAGAATGTTCTCATTTGCACTGAGCTGGCTTCATGAAAGGCGTGCTCACTGGCCACTGGCCTGAGAAAGGGATGTCAGTACTGGGTCAGATGATTTTCTTCTGCTAGGGTCAGAAACCCTCAAGTTTTGTGCTAGCGGTCCTATGATTTTATTGTAGCTATTTGAGAATTTGGGGTGTGGCTTGAATTGGGGGTATGGCTCTGCCTCTTCTTTCTCTGGGCCATTCTGTGGAGTCTCTGAATGAGGCCAGTATAGCTCACTCGGCAGTAATGACCTTGTTGGAACTTACTAGGTATCAGTTGAATGTCCAATGACTACTGACCATAGATTCTTTTTTTCCTGGTTTAATCATTTTATTCATATTCAATAGGACTATTTCCATTTCTGTAGTCACTGTTCTCATTCCAGTAAGTATTAATTTGTATCTCATAAAGTGCCATTAATACTACGGATACTTATAAATTGTCTTTGATAAGTGAGCAACAACGGTATTAATGAAGCAGCCTCTCAACTTGTCTCCCTTGTTCAGTTTCTTTCAATTAGCATCTATTTTATATCTCACTCCCAGGAATAAATAACCCTTTGTTGAATTACCATCAATATTTAATTCCCTTTTTGTGAAACTAGAGTTTTTTATTAACAAAATAAAAATTCTTGTGTCTGAGATAAAATTTTTTTCTACTGCTTTCCCTAGGTATCATTTCTTCCAATTCAGTTAATCTCTTATTACTTCACTACAGCTATATTTTTCAAAAAGTGCATTATAAATGATGTCTACTAAAATTTTTAATTTTTTTGTTGTTTTAATCTGAAAAGCATAAGTTTAAGAATTTCTCAAGTAAATATACTAGACTATTGGCAAAAAGATTAGAAGATCTCTGTGATTTCAGAAAATGCCACTTTATTGGATCTAAGTTAAAGGTGTCTTGGCCAAGAATGAAAGAAGATGTGGAAGTGAAGTGGAAGTGATAACTTATTGAGCTTTTCTCTTTGACAGTTGCTTTTTCTCCCTATTTTTGTTGTTGTTGTTAATTCTCGCCTGAGGATAATTTTTCCCATTACTTTTCAGAAAGAGTGGAAGGGAGGGAGGAAAGGAAGAGAAGGAAAACTGAGGAGACAGAAGGAAGCTAAGTAGTCAGGAATCGGGAGCATGGGGGCAGGGTGGAGAGGAAGTAAAACTGGGGAACCCAGCTGGGCACGCATGAATGACAAACTTTAAAATACATGGATTGTTGCTAAGAGAATCAATTTGCAGATTAACAATCACAAGGCAATAAGACATATAAACCAATTCCAAGGGTGGTGCGAAGACAACATTCTTTGAAAAGTCCAATCAGGAGCTAGCAAGGCTGTATCCACCCCTGCTAGATTAAAAATTGAGTGATTCCTCTTGCCCTTGCTCTCTCTTTGGCATTCTAGATTCTTGGGTTGATGACAGGAGACATGCTTCAAACCAAGAAAGGTCATGTGGGACTCTACACATAAAGCAATTGACTTTAACACCCAACTGTAACATGGAAAGCAGCTCTGGACCCTGGCCTGCTCCTGGAATTTCAGCTGCACCATTTCCAGGACTGACTTCTCTCAATAAACTTCAGTTCTGCTAACCAATTTTGTCCATGACTTAATTTTTCATTCTTCGATTTCAAGAGACAACAAACTTGGACTCAACTTATATTTTGGTTTCAAAACATCAGTGTGAGAGAGACACATTGACTGGTTGCCTCCTGCATGTATCAGGACTGGGGGTAAGGACTGAATCTGAAACCCAGGTATGTGCCCTTGGCCAGTAATCAAATGTGTGACCCTTTAATGCATAGGCCAATGCTCTAACTACTTAGCCACATTGGCCAAGGCATCTTCCTATTTTTAATACCATATCATTTGTAAATGAGCGCTTTTAATGTTAAAAGGGTTAAAAAAATTTCAGAGCAAATGAATAGTGTAGTTACTAATCAAGAGTAAATTTACTGTGTGTACATTTTAACCCTATATATGTTATTTTCAGAGGTTCTATAGTGTATTATAGTTCCACTAGAGGCCTGATGCACAAAATTTGTGTAAGTGTAGGCCTTCCTTCCCCTGGCTGCCAGCACCAGCTTCCCTCTGGCACCCAGGACCCAGGTTTCCCTCCAGCTGCCAGCAGGCACTGAGGTCCCAGGCTTCACTCCGGCACTGGCAGGCACCTGGGGCCTGGCTTGTCTCGCAGCCCTGGCTTCATCCAGAAGGTCACCTTTGTCTGGAAGGAAGTCTGGTCTAATTAGCATATTGCCCTTTATTATTATAGATATCACATCGATTATGCAGAAATTTTCTTTCTAGGTCCCATATTGTCAGTCAACCTAAATTTGTCATTTGTTCCAGAAGAATGCACTGGAATTCAAGATTATAAACCAGACTTGGGGAAGGTCATATATTTGTAAAGTAAAATTTAGAAAAAAAAATAGTACGAATTAAATAGTAGTGGTAGAGGCTTTGTCCCTCTATACCCAATCTCTTTATGATTCTCCTGCTCCCACTCATTGCTATTTTCAGTTACAGGAAATCCAGTTTACTGCCCTTCCCTTGGCTTCCTCTGAGGCTCATTCCTGTGTTGATTTATTCATTTTTTCAAGGGTAAAGAACTTCTTAGAGCTGGGGTTTTGCTCTTGGCTCTGCCATAATCATAACCTTATTGTCTTAATGTTATCAAACTCAAAGGGTTCACCACTTGGGGTACCTATTTAAAACAAGGACATGGTTTTCCCAAGGTAGTTTTGTTATGCCCAGATTTCAAGATCCCCCACAGAACCACCAGGGAGCGCCCAGTCCGATGCAAAAGCATAGAGCCTTTTATTCAAGCTAGCTTGGCCCCTCTGCCTCCATTACAGGATGCAAGAGAGCCCAGAGTCCCAAGAGAACAAAGACTTTATAGGGCTTGGGGTCAGGGAGTGGGGGCACACTCTGACCACTGATTTGGCTGATTCCGGTTGGTTGAGTGAGGGCCTGGCGGGGCTAGTGACGCAAGGGCAGGGTGCAGCTAGGGTCTGGTTACACAAAGACAGGGGTGGTGGCTAGCATACTTTTGGCCTTGGGCTAGTTTCCCCTGCTTTCCCATTGGCCGAGATAAGGGCAGGCTGAGTAACTGATACATTCTGCGGCTTTTTCTTTTTCTTGGAAGAGGGGTTAGGGACACAGCTATCAGTCCTGTTCTGTCCTTTCAGGTTTTTTTTTTTTACTGCAATAAGTAAAGGATATAGGGGATTTATATTCAAAGTTCTGCCTCCCCAATGGAGGCTAACTATTGCTTATACACACTGGCACTGATATGTTGATTTCTTCTTTGTAGTTGTGTGGGGAGCCAATATAGGGTTAAGCCTCGGACTGACCTGTTGGCAAAGTCACAAACAGGTCTTCCGAGTCTTAAACAACCCAATCCGAGAAGTGGCCACTGATTTACATGCACTATCATTTAAAAAATAAAACAAGGGGGAATTTGCAGGAAGCCGGTCCATCCTTGCTGCTTGACACAGTCACTGCAAACAAATGCCCTAACCTTTGGAATAGAATGGATAGGATTAAAATCAACTGGTATAAATACAGATGCAACAGGAGAATAAAAAGAGAACATCACTATGCTGATCCACTGAATGCTGCCTCCATGTCCTTCATTCTTCGCTGACTCCGTCCACACCTTTGGGAACCCCTGGACCTGTTGGGGTTGGACCCCAACATAGTTGACTACTTTCATCTGATTGAGTTCCTGTCAACTAATGTCATTTACAGCTGCATCTATAAAATACTATGCTATATTTTAACATTTAGAAAGAAATAACATTTAGGAGGGCTCAGATCTTGAGACCTTTGTCCTATTTAATATTAGTATAGTCTCTTAAACTTTCTGATCTGTTTCATCACTTGTAAATGAGAGGTTCATACCAGATAGCTTCTAGGATTTTCCAACTCTGATGTTCTATGATCCTATTATCATTTTCCTTCTCCGGTCATTCTCTCACCTTTCCTTTTTTAAAAAATATTTTTATTTATTTTATAGAGGAAGGGAGAAGGAGAGAGAGATATAAGCAACATTGATGAGAGAATCATAGATTGGCTGCCTTCTGTGTGCCCCACACTGGGGATGGAGCCTACAACCTGTGCATGTGCCCTGATCCTGAATCGAACCATGACCTCCTTCCTGGTTCATAGGTCAACACTCAACCACTGAGCTACACCAACCAGGCTCACCTTTCCTTTTTGTTCAACTTGCTGATTTTATGAGGGGCATCATCCTCCCTCACCTTTTCTTTGTGTCATTGTTTCATCTATCCCTTCTACTTCTTTCTTTATACCATGGTTCACCACCCCTCCTTATTCCTGTAGGTCAATTAGCTATCTACTTGTGAGATTTTTTGTTGTGTTGTCTTTGTTCTTTCCCTTCTCCTCCTAGGATCCAATTCTCACATAGATTAAGAATCTTTTTTTAAAAAAAAATATATATTATTAATTTTTAAAGAGAGGAAGGGAGAGAGATAGAGAGTTAGAAACATCAATGAGAGAGAAACATTGATCAGATGCCTCCTGCACACCCCGCAATGGGGATGTGCCTGCAACCAAGGTACATGCCCTTGACCAGAATCGAACCTGGGACCTTTCAGTCCGCAGGCTGATGCTCTATCCACTAACCAAACCAATTAGGGCAAGAATCTTTTTCTTAATCCCAAAATGATATGCACATTTATAGTTGCATATAAATGAAGATGTTGCAACATCCACTTTGATACCTTCTGAACATGTTCTTTATCCTTCACTTTGGAAAATTCACTTAACTTTATTAAATGTTCCACATAGTTAAAAGCACACAATATGCTGTCTCCTATAAAACCTTAATGAAATCTCTGAAAAGGCGGGGGAGTATTTGTCTTCTTGCCCCAGGCACTACTGAAACATTTAGTACTGATGGACTCTAAGAAGTATAGCATTCCTCTACCTGTTTTGCAAAAAAATTTAATTTTGCAAATTTTGGTTCTACATAGCAAAATGTACTGCACTTATCTGAACACACTTAGAGACCTCAAAATAGGAGTCTGGACCAGCAAAGTAAATGCTGTAACAGGCCTAAGTTTGATTTCATAACAGGTTTTCCTTCATCTTTTGGTGAGTTCCAGAAACTCAGTTTTCTTTAAGTTGTTCTTTTTAGCCAAACAAGAAAAATAAGCACAGTTGAATGAGTGTACCCTCAACTTTATTTATAACCATTCATTTATTTCAATTTCTTCTGCCTCAAATGCTAATCAAAGTTATTGATTCCAGTTTCACTTTTTCTTTTCTTAGTTTATTCCTTGCTAATAATCAAGGGCCTCTGGTTACAGAGGTTCTCGGGGGAAGTGAATGGTAGTAATCCTGGTGTTTGGAGAATAATAAAGATTTATGATCATCATTGTTTGGAACAACAGCAACATTACAACTATATATTGTTCAAATTAACTTTATCACTAGTCTTGGTGGCTATGCATAATGAAGGTAAGTGTGTTCATGATAAAGATTCTAATGGAGTTTCCTTGGAATCTGTTAGTTACCTACATTATACTTATTCCCACTTTTTTGCTAAAAAAATCCAATAATTTTTTGGGAGAGGGGAATAAACTCTGATGCTTATTTTTTAAGGCTCCCTTATAACTAGGGATGACACATTTGTCCCAGTGACATGCCACAGTTCAAGCCAATCTATAATAATAAAAGGGTAATATGCTAATTAGACCAGACGTCATTCTGGACGTCATTTTGGACAAAACCGGGGCTGGAGCAAAGCCTGGGTCCTGGGTGCCAGAGGGAAGCTGGTGCCAGCAGCTGGGGGAAGGAAGGCCTACTTTAGCATGAATTTCGTGCATCAGGCCTCTATTTAGACATAAGCATAAATCTGCTGTGGCGGTCTGGGAATGCTGCTTCTTTCCCGATAAAAGGGGGCAGATTGTGGCCAGTGTGTTTTTTTTCTTCTTCCTCACTTAAATGCAAATGTAGTAGTTGGAGTTGTAGCAACTATTTTGCAAACTTGAGGGAAAGGGTAAAAGAAGTACAGAGAGATGTAAGCTGTGGAATTACTGAGCTGCTGACTTTACTGAGAAAATGCTTACATTGAAAGTTTTTATTATGTCAAAAAATGAACCCTTCTTTCAAAGCTATTATAGTTGGGTTTTCTGTTCATTGCAGCTCAGTGCTTCCCTAATTGATAATCTCTCTAAAAATATTTTATTACATGTGATTAGATGTTCATCCTCTGCTCTTCCTCCTGTTACAGACAAACACACACTTTATAAACACCTTTCTTGGAAATCTGTGTCTGTTAAGAGCCCACCCAATGTACATGGGTTAAAACCTGCTTAGTTGGAGGATTTGGTCGAACCATCCTTCCCAGAGCCTGCAGGGGAACTAGAGCTGCAGCCAAGAGTGGGTGGTGACAGTTATCTGAGGAGGGTGTGTGTAGGGA
>NW_006298678.1:341412-359341 GCF_000327345.1 Myotis davidii | reverse complement strand
GGAAAGATTCTGCGCAGGGACAATCCAGTGCTTTCCTGCTCAACCAAGCCCTTCTTCTTCCTGCTCATGGCCTGCTAGCTTGGAGATTATCATTAGGTTCGCCCATTTAACCGTCATGGTTTGACATGGTTAGACTTGAAAATCATGACTTTTTCCTTGTCCCAGACATGAATGAATCAACCTTGATCCTTTATCTGCCACTCCCTGCCTAATAAATTAGCAGAGTTTACATAACCTGCAGTCTGGTTGTTTATACTGGGCATCATTAAACACTATTATGCAGCTCCATTTCTTGGCGTCAGCACACATTTTTCCAGGTGGAACTTTCCTTCTGTTAGGTAGTGTCTGAAGGCAGAAAACTTTGAAGTTCCCTTCTGTATGACATTAAAAAATGTGAGAAGGTGGTTAACTTTGCTTTCATAAGTGCCTAAAATAGCCAACTGGGAGAGGGTACTCATTAAGTGCCAGCCAAAGTGCTGAGCATGCTCGATGCATTACCCCATTTAATTGTTATAGTATTCTTAGGAAGTAGGTACTATTTTTTTCCCCACTGACAGATGAGGAAGAAGAGGTTATGAAGAGTTGGAGAGATCCAAGACTGTCTGAATTCTGGGTCTGGACTATAAACAAAGTGTGTGTTGCTAATTGTTTAGAAAGAGGTAGAGCACAGTTCAGAGTCTGTCTCACCTTTCTTAAATTTTGAGAGGTTCCTGGCATCTAAAATCACCAATGCAGGGCAGAATAAATAGTGTGCTGGTCATGGTACTTGGGCTTTAAGATCACTGAATCTCTGAATTTTTAATATGGTGGTCAAGAGGCAAAGGTTCATTAAACCTGCAGGATTAATTTGTTTCAGTTGTCTCTGGTTTAAGGAAGAGAAAACTGAACTGAGTCCTAACTGAGTTAAGTGATCCATCCCAATTTAGTTAGTAACCATAGTTTAGGCCCCCCAGCTTTTAGTGTAGCAAGTTGTACTGGTTGGGGGCTACTTGTGGTTCCCTGGGAGTGGTCCTCAAAGCATGGTCTGCAACCCTGTTGGTGCCGGGACACTCAGTCCTGTTCACTGTCAGACTGATGATGCCAAAGCAGTGGTGGAGAAAACACTGGCTTCTGGTCATTGTATTTCTCCAAACAGTAAGGAAAAGCAAAGGAGCAAATAGAAAACTGCTTCATTTAAAAATGCCCTTGATAAAGTAGTGAAATCATTGTGTTTCATCTTGGCCCTGGGGAAGAGGTCCTGGTCCCATTCTGGGTGATGGATAAGTCGTCCATGTCAAGCCCTTCTGCTGCTTACCTAGTGCAATGACCAACTCAAGGAAAGCCCCATGGAGGCTGAGTGTATACTAGACCAGTCCAGTTTTCATGGCCCCACATTTTTACATGAAGGATAACTGACAGAAAAATTAAGGTTACTTAGACTTGAGTATGTGACAGATATTTTTTCAAAAATGAAGGAAATTAGTCTGTTTCTTAAAGAATAGCACTAATTGTATTTGTTGCCAACAATAAACTTTGAGTTTTGAAGTGAAAACTAGAATTTTGCAAAACTTTTATCTGATCACAATAAGCTCTACAGCTTTGAAATACTTGAAATTTTTTCTAGCCCTGGCCAGTGGTTTTCAGAGATTAGAACGTGGGCTTTTGCACTGAAGGGTAATGGTTTCAATTCCCTGTAAAAGCACATACCTGGGTTGCAGGTTTGATCCCCGGCCTGGTCTGGGTGTATATGGGAGGCAAACAATTAATGTGTGTGTGTGTCTCTCTCTCCTCTCTCTTTCCTTCCACTTTTTATTTTTCTCTAGAAATCAATGGAAAAATATCCCCAGGTGAGAATTAACAACAACAAAGACTTTTCTAATATGGTCAGAGACAATATAATGGAGGTAATTTTTAATATTACATAATGAAATCTTTCAACATTGGAAGATCTATTAGTATAGATCCATTAACCCATATTTTTAAAATGGCCAATGTATGATGTTTCAAAATCACACAAGGGAGAGCAATGGCTTTTAAAGTAGCAGAGTATGAAGAGTTCTTTGACATGGTTTCAGACTCCACATTTAAACTCATTCTTAAGAAAGTACTACTTTTCAAGTTTTGATGTAGCATAAAAAAAAATCCACATTATCTGGAAAGGCATTTAAGAACTTTTTTTTCATTCCCAATTAAGTATTTACATATGTGTGAGTTTGGATTTTCTTCATATGGTTGAGTGAAACAAGCATATTGCAGACTACTAAATACAAAGCTGACATCAGAATCCAGACAGAAAGAGATTTACAATGTCAAACAAGGCCACTTTTCTCATTTGCATTTTTTAAATAGTTTTTCTTTTAAATATGTTTTTATTTGTGTTTAGAAGGAAAGGAAGGAGAAGGGAGAGAGAGAGATAGAAACATTGATGAGAAACATTGATTGGCTGCCTCTTGCATGCCCCCTACTGGTAATTGAGCCTGCAACCTGGGCATGAGCCCTGACTGGGAATTGAACCAGTGACCTCTGGGTGCATGGGCTGATGCTCAACCACTGGCTGAGCAAAACATAGTTTTTCTTAATGAATTTATTTTTTATTTTAAACAAATGATTTATTTTGATAAATATTTTAAAACTTTGTCAGTGTGTGTGTGTGTGTGTGTGTGTGTGTGTGTGTACAAACTCTTTAGGGGCCCTTAATAATTTGTAAGCATATAAATGATTCCAAGTTTGAGAATAACTGTCCAAGGGAATTGGTAATGGACTCTAGGGAGTTTCCAGTTCTCTTCCTTCCTCTAATAGTTGAGAAGAGGGGCAGCTAGACTATACAATACTATTTTCACTATGTTATCTGGTGGGGGCGGGGGTGGTGGTGATATTCTTCTGGGACCTAGCATTACAACTTTTATTTCCTCATGTGGTCCAAATCCCCTCCACAGAATTGAGCTGAAACTGGCTCAGCCAAGAACACAAACACACACCCTGAGCTTGATCCCTAAGCTGATGTGGTGGCCCATCCACCATTATGGCTCTTAGCATTATTTATCTTAGGGAACATCAGACCTACCAGTGGAGATGATAAAATGAAAATATTTATGCGCAGATTTTCTTGCTAGAAACTTGTGTTTGGAAAGTCTGGGACTTCTTAGTGTCTGTTTCTTCATTAATGAAATGGGGGAAAGAGAGCAGCTGTGGGTGTCTTCTCTACTCTAGTTTAGTGAGGTCACACTGGTAGTCCTGATAGGAGTATTTACACCACAGAAATTAGCAAGTGCTCTGCATCAGGGATTTCATGTTTTCATAGAACTGGTTATTGAATATTTACCACTGCTTAACTCCTTAACTTAGAGAAATTGAAATAAAGCAATTCAAAAAGTGCCTGCGAGTGAGGGCCTTATAGAAGCTCATTGTTACTATTACTATGTTGCCTCAAATTCCAAAGTTTGAGAACCGTTGTGTTGGTAGAAAATGATCGTTCGTCTTTGCCCAAACCACATAATTCTTCAATTTATAAAACTCACAATGGTCAGGCATCATCATCAGCCTTTTCCACAGCCCAGACCTCTGGACTCAGAGATGTCACCTGCAGGTAGCCCTGCTGCATACAGACCCAAGCTGCTTTCTCATGGAGAGTGGGGACCACCAGCTACACACAGGCCACAGTGTACAGCATTGAGGCCCGTAGGTGCCCTGTGTCATAATCACGACACTGTTGCGAATTCCAATACGGCTCCTGCTTCCCTGTACTGTACCCATAGAACCAAAGTGGTCCTTCTTTCTTTTTACAGCCACAGGGGTGGGTTTGACTAATGAAGGAGTCCTTTTTGGGTGAATGGGTGGGAGATGTTTGGAGAGGGGAAGGGCTTTCTAGAGGGAGGAGAACACTTCATAAGAAAGAGATTCCTAACCACTCAATGTGAACCAACTTTGTTTTGCCACCGAGTTGATATACTCATGATAAAACCGAGGAAAGAACCTAGGAATTCACCAGCTCCATTCTCAGCTACAGGGCAATGCCTGTTTTTGCCAGGGCTTGAGCCAGTTTTACCAGAGTTGTCTCAGTCAAGTTCCCACTTTCCTCCTTCTGGAGGCAATTCTCATATGCTTAAAGTTGCAGCATTAAAAAGCTTGACTTAAAATCAACCCAGGTATTTTCTTTCCATTTTGCTTCTTGAATAGAAGGATCAGTTTTTTTAAAAAATGTTTAAATCACCAAATTTTTTTTGTACAGTGTAAGAATTAACACGGTTGATTCTGGTCTAATGACATTCTTTCTGACTCACAAAGTTGTAGTGCATGGAGCTCCGGGCACATTAGGTTTGATGTAGGTCAGAACAGCACCTCTAAGCATGAAAGCAGTCTGAGACTAATGCTTAGATCATCTACCAGCTTTCTGAGGAACCAGTGCATAAATATGTCTAAATAGTTTATTGCCAAGGTTTAAAAACTAGTTTAAGTTTTACTTATGATTGAGCTTAGGTAGATTTGATTTAATGCCTTCTGTTTTGCTTAAATCAATTTTCATTTAGGAAGTAGGAGAAAGAGGAGGAAGGGGAGGGGTGGGAGAAAAACAAGAATGAAGGCACACTGTTCATTTTAAAATAGTGCTTACTTAATTACTTTTTGCAGATTAATTTGGCAGTTAAATGAGGAAGCTTGCTATTTAATTTGGTTTATGTGTGTATGGTCACTAACTGAGGTGGATACGCATCAAGTCATGACAAGGTGAAACATCTCTAATTACACATCAATTATGGATGTGGAGAGGATATGTTTACACACTGTACTATTAGGAGGACAGCTACTGTCACAATAAAATAATGAACATTTAAATTATTTTGCTTAACTAAAAATAGCAGGCTTACATATTTTATATATTTTCCCCATGTTTAGTTTTATAAAAATAGCGTATTGTTTTTAATCTGCTTCATATTTATAAATGTCACATGTAATCCTTTAATATAAAATTAAAATGGGCTCTCATCCAGCTCAACATAGAAATATATAATAATGAATTATGTAGTTAACTCAGTGTTCTCCTTTCCCTTCCACTTCTTTCTTATTTTTGACAGAAAAGAGAGACAAGTTTCCCAAAGCACTGAGTGGTTTCCTTCAATTTTAACTAAGGTAGCTAAAAAGAATAAATTGTTTCTACAGCTGTAGATGTTTCTGATATTAAAATGATTATCACTTTCATAACTGCTGATTACTATAGGTGCTTAAGTGTCTTTCAGTAATTCACTTAGGACCTTTTTACTTTTAATAACTCAAACAGCTAGCTATGCTTTAAATCGATTTCCTTTGGTGTTAAACTCTCTTAAACTTGGATTCCATCAACATCAGCTTTACATTATAACCACTTTTTCTCCATAGCAGTTAAAGACATTGATGCTACAACTAAGTTTTTGGAAGACTTAAAAAAACTATCTCGAAATAAGACACAGCAGGTATATGCTATTTGTAAACTTGCTTTGAATATCCATGTGGCTGTATCATGCTCTATAAAAAATGAAACTTCTTGTCATGGTGATAAAGTTCAGCTTTAACATGGCCAAAGCAAATTTTATCTTTCAACACATTTGATCAAATGACTGTTTTGGTTTCTGTATTTATTTATTTATTTATTTATTTATTTATTTATTTGTAATCCTCATCAGAGGATAGTTTTTCCATTGATTTTTAGAGATAGTGGAAGGTAGGGATGGTGGAGAGAGGGAGAGAGGAGAAAGGGAAATATCCATGTGAGAAAAACACATTGAATGCTTGCCTCCTACACACACTCTGACAGGGTAGGAATCAAACCTGCAACCCAGGTACATACCCATGACTGGGAATTGAACCCACAATTCTTCAGTGGATGGAGATCTAGCACTCTAACCACTGAGCAACATGCACCATGGCATATAACAGATTCTTTATTTGCATGTATGTTCATGTGTGTGTCTGTGTCTGTGTAGGGGATGAACAAAGTACTAATGGCAGAAAGCTATCTGCTCTTCTCTCTGAACACTGCTCACAAAAACACAAACATGTGTACATTTAGAGGGGCTCATGGACAACAGGTTATCAACCCCTTGAAAGAATATAGAATGCTGTACAAGCTATTTATTTCATCCTATCCGTTAGTGCTTTTGAAATATTCACTGTTTTCTGAAAGGTTTACTTTAATTTTGTCTGTTAAATTAAAGGAAGGAGCAAAGGATCTTAGATAACAATACAAATAACTTTGATTAAAGAGAATATAGTATATATAGTTGAACACCCATCATCCAGTCAATATTAAAATGTTAAAATAGGACATATTACCTAAAAGGATAAGTTTTATGTACCAGAAATCATCTGTTTCTGGATGAAGCCAAAAAAACGTGGTGGTATCCTACACTGTGACCTCAATGACAGGGAAGCGGAGTTTCCACCCCGATCACACTCATGACCAGAGGGAGGCCACCTGAACTCCCTGTTCTACCAGGGTGAGGTGCAAGGAGAGGTCTGGCAATAAAAAAGTAGGCAGAAAAACAAAAGCGAAATAAAGGAAAAGAGGAGAGGGGGTAGACGATAGGGAAAAGAGAAGAAGACGGTGAAGGTGTGTGGAGCCAGAGAAGATGAGAGAAATCTGGCTAAGAAAAGGGGCCATACTGAGGACGTTGTTTCCAAATGCAAGTTCCTTAAAATTTTTTGAATAATTACCCATTCCTAGATTTTGATAATTTTCCTCTTTTCACTTGTTTTATCATTGACAATCATGAGAAGTGTGAAGGTAGGCAGAAACACATTGACAAGTTCAGGTTGAATGTCAGCTACTATAGAAACTTATTTGTTAAGTTTGTTCAGCCTTAGAACTGGTTGAATTTGCTTCTAGGTTTCCATTCATCCTAATGTTGTATTATTTCCCCAAACTCCAAATAATACTTGCATGCATTTTATTTCACCATTTAATTAACATTTTCATTTAACAGCCTGAAACTAGCTTCATTAATCATTATCTAGCCTCTTTTTGATGGGGTTCACAATGACCTTAACTTTGCTAGCTTCAAAGAATCCCACACTTTAAAGAAGTTTTAAAAAGTCAGAGGATGAAAAATATCATGGAATTTAATGAATATTTGCATATACATTTCATTTACTTGGGGAATGATAAAGAGTAGCTACCACCAAAGCAAAAATACTAATGAGTGCAAAAGCTGGACACTTATTAATAGGGCCCATGATTGTTTTCCTTCTAGGAATTTTATATTTATAAACATATATAAACAATGGGCCCTTTATTAACTGTTGAGGGATATGACCAACAACCATGTTATAGGTCAGGATTTCCCAAAGTCTAGTCATCAGAATGGTCATCTAAGGCAGGGGTTGGCAAACTTTTCCTCTGAAAGATCAAATACCAAATATTTCAGGCTTTGCACAGAGTCTCTGTTTCAACCACCCAATTTTACTATTGCATCAGGAAAGTCCTCAGAGATGATACATAAACAAATGTGAATGACTGTGTGCAAACAAAAATTTATTTACAAAAATAGGCAGAATAAGTATATGCAGCTTATAAGAAATTTTTTTTAAAAAAGTATATCAGCAGGGACTATGAGCAACTATTCTATGTATAAAGTGGAAAAGTTTTAGTTCTCCAACCTGTTACTGTCTCTCTTGGCTGCTTTAGAGGTGTTTCCTCCCCTCAATGCAGTGACATTTCTGTAGACTAGGGTCAGCAAACTATAGCAGCAGGCAAATCTGACCCTTAGCCTGTGCTTGTCTGTGAATTTTTCTGGCTGCTGTTGGGTTATATAGGTTGAGTTTAATAGTCCTCCTCAGTGACCCTACGGCACTCAAAGTCTAAGCTCCCCACTATCTGGCCCTTCACAGAAAACACTTTCAGAACACTGATGTGTGTAGTTAGCTACAGTCTTAATTTGAAGATGAAATGCAACAAGGTGGTTAAATGTGTATTATAGACAATAAATATTTGGCCTATGAAGTATTGTACACAGATAAGCATGAAAAACATGTGAACATAAGTTATTAATTATTATACCATCAAAACTATATCTCTTACATGCTCTAAATGGAGGGAAACACCCCAGCTGGACCAATGGAGGCTCAAGACAAACCTCCCCATGGCCCAAAGGAAAAGTCACCAGGAGAAAAGAAAGAAAGGAAGGAGCAAGAGGAGGGGAAGAAGGCCATTAATGTCAGATCCCATGCACGCATTTTATGATAACAACTAGGCTTTTTAAATGTAGGTAGCCTTTTTTTTTTTTCAGAGAAGAGGGGAGAGGGACAGAGGGATAAAATATCAATGATGAGAGAGAATCATTGATTGGCTGCCTCCTGCACGCTCTCTACTGGGGATTGAGCCGCAATAGGGGCTAGTACCCTGACCAGAATAAAACCTTGGCCTCCTGGTTCATAAGTTGAAGCTCAACTACTGATTCACACCAGCCGGGCTGTAGGTAGGCTGATTATTTGGAGTTTGAAAGTGTGGGTATTTACTATGTGAATGACTATCATTTCTTTGCCTGCTTTATTAAGAAAGATTTGGAAGTGGCTCAAAGCAATTGTCAGCAGCCACACTAGGGCCAGGTGGGCTCCCTCCCTTGTTTACATCTTTTGTCATTTTTTTCATTGTCCCACCAAATATCTCTCAATGCGGGTTTCAGACACAAAATGTGAGGTAAACATTGAGATACCCCTCTAATTGTCAGTCCCCTCAAATAAAGAAACAGATGAGGCACTGAATTTGCAACACTCACATCCTGCACTTGGGGTAATTTTTAGACTTCTCTTGCCATTTTCTGCACTATTAATTATCTTCCTAGAAATCTCTTAAACAAAATATGCTGAACCTGAGCTCACAGAGAGAGTCTTTCTGCTTTGGAGCTGTGCTCTTGGGCAGAGGTGAGTGTGGAGCTCATCTGCTCTCACAGATTTTAATGAGGACACGTCGGCCTCATGTAAAGCTCCATGGGTCTGCGGAGGCTGCTTTGCCCATTGACTCAAAAAAGTACTTACTGAGACCTTAGAATGGTAAGAAGCAAGTGTAGGGTGCATAGCGGTGAAAAGTGTCTGGCCTGCCGTAGATGGGATTACATGGCCATGCCATCTTGGCGGCTCTAGCCTGATCCTGCATTTGAGAAACTTTCTTCACAGAGCGATTCCATGTACAGGTCTCACCCAGCTACTCAACCAACATTGACAAGCTGCATTTTTGTTACTCACCTATAATAAAAAATGTGGGGAATCATAGGCACAGCCCAAGTATTTTATTGCCTTTCCTGTGAATCAGGACAGAAAATGGCCTGGATAGGCCCTGGGGGGTGGGGGGGAATGCTTAGGGGGAAGTGTCCTTAAGAGGCAGGAGCTGAGCCTGTGGCTGATTTGCTGTGACTGGGGCTCCAAGATGACAGGCAAGATGGCAATGTCACCATTTATAATCACATTCCTCATATCATACCATCCAGATGGGTTCCCTGGGGATCCAGAAACTGATCTCAAAGAGGAAAGTGGCCACATAATGCAAGGCTGCCAAGCTCTGGCCAACGTAAGAGGGGACTCTGTGAGTGGCCTTGGGTGTTCCTCAGGGACAGAGCAATTGTGGGGGGCTCGGGCCATCTGGGCAATGGGGCCAGAATTACATGGGCCCCGGGGAAGTCGGATGACAACATCCCTACCCAGGGCCCCCCATTTTGCCTTTTGCTCTTGAGTACAACTTTAAAAACTTTTGTATATTCACAAAAATGAATCCAACTTGAATTTCCAAGTAGGAAAAGTTGAGTTTTCAATCAATGAAGAGTAGCTTGACCAACTGTGGGATGTGGGGAAAGGAGGATCACTTTGGAGAGGAAAAGAGCTGTGCAGGGACAGGGCAATGGCTGGGAGTCACCCCACATCTCTCCTGCTCCTCTCTGTCTCTTTCTCTTTAATTATGTATGTGTGTATATATGTGTGTATGTGTGTATGTGCATGTGTGTATGTATGTATATATGCATATGTATATGTATGTGTATATGCATACACATGTATATGTATATGTGTGTGTGCATGTACATGTGTGCACCCAGGGCATGACTGTGGGATGAACAACTGCTCCATGTGCTGACGGCGGAGGAGAGATATATTGGTGCATTAACACACCCAACTTCCTTCTGCCTTCTGAGAGATAACCAGCCCTTCTCTAGTCTGTGGAGCCTATTTCATTTGCCAATCCCTCACAGTATCTGGTGAGTTCATTTTTGGACATGGTGAGCTGGAGGGGAACCATTTTGCACTTATTTACAGGAATTTAAGCCTTCTTCTCTGAGGTGGAAAGAGGGGTTCTTGACAGCAAAGATGAAGCTTTGCCTTCAACAGTCAATTGCAGTTAATCTGTGGACGTGCTCCCTGAAGTCTGGCATTTGCTAGTTTACAGGCAATTGAGCTTCTAGTAAATAGCTTCATTCGAGCTCTTGGGAGGGCACAGTCTGCGGGGCCCCCTCTGAAATGATTCACAGGTGGAGATGGGGCAGAACCACAGAAAGATTTAGTTGTCTGTACAGTGCTTTCAGTAAGGAGGTGAGTATGCCATGCCAGGGCTACAGTCCGGGATAGAGGGTGACTAGCCTTTGAATTTATGTACAGCATCTCTAGGCCATTGCTCACATGAACACTCCCTGCCCTAGTGAGCAGAAAGAAGCTGTTCAGCTGGCTCCAACAGTAGCTGGACACCTAGGGCATCCTGGTGAAGGAGAGGGACAGGCAGAGTCCTGAAAATACTTCTATGAGTTGTCATAAAGGGAGACTGACTCCTGGAGCACTTCATTTCAGGGGTGAAACTTCAGGGTCAGAAAATAAGACTTCTGTTTTGGTGACTTACCGAATTGCCTTTGGGAATTTGGAACAAAAGTTCCCCGAAGTCAGTGGCCACTTGCCTTCTGGGGTTCTGACTAGAAAGGCAGCACAGCGCCCCCCGTCCCCAGCCCTGAAATGCAGCCCAGGGCCCTGCTGTCCAGGAGACACATGCTGGACACACGCTGTGTTTCCTTCCTTTTATAAACTGGCACTTTAACAACATCCCTGGGTGACTCCCAGTAGCCCTTGGTCAGAACCATCCCCTTCACAGTAACATTTGCCACTGGGAGATATTTCCTGAAAGATACACATTAAGGATTGCATCTATGTGACTGTGCCTCTGGGAATTTTTCTTAGGATAATTTTGATATGAAAAGAAATGGCTTATACAGTGGGCCTCACTTGACTGTTTATATCTTTCTCACAGTTATCTTTCCCCCTTTCTCTTATTACTTCCCTGTGCAAGGTAGTGAGGTGGCTGAGGCTGGCCATGCTGATAAACAAAGCAGAGCAGAAATGGAAGAGCTCAGTGTGTTTCTTTATTCAGAAGCTATGGCACCAGTACTGTATAGTCTGCTGCATGTCCGGGAGCAGGAATTCATAACATTTGAGATGCAGGGAAATTCAATGAGGAAATAGGTTCTTTGAGCACAAAAAAGAAGCTTAGGGAACAACTAGTTTAATGGTTTTCAAAACTGATTTAATCAGCAGGCCTCTGACATACAGGACAGATTCAAGTGAGGCTGATGCTGCTGAGGCCAGTGGGACCTCGGCAGCTCCTGCACGGTGTCACGTGTCCAGGCTGGCATTTGATGCGCATGAGGCCCAGGCTGGAGCCGGAACTCCAGAGGGATGGTGGGCATGTGGGAAGAAAACGTGAGAACATCTTTGTTTTTATTTTATATTTAAAGAAGTAATTTCTGCAACTTTTTACAACTTACATAAAATTTGACATAGTTGAACATACGCATATTTATAATTTACAAATAAACATACATCTACCAGATATAGATATTCAAAGATTTTCCTGAAGTTGGGGTATATAATTCAAAAAGTTTTGAGGTCAGCATGTTAATGGACACAGCTCTGAAAGCATCCTTCTTCCTGCTCTGAGGAGGGTGTGAAGGGAAGGGCTTTTCTCCCAGCAAGCAGCTGCTGTTTGAGGAGTGAATGGAGCCAGGCTTCCGGCACACACACCTTGTACAGCACACCTGGCTCTCAGGTTTGCAAAGAAGATTGTGAAAATGAAAAGCCCTTTAGAAGACCGTTGATTAGCACAGTCACCACTGGATGAACCCTCATTGACCAAGTCCCTCCTTATCTGGCCAGTCTCAATCCCGGCCGAATCTTCCCTTAAAGAAGTTAATCATCTTTCTGTAAGAAACACATTTTCTTTTTTTCTCCAAACATCAAACATTTTTTGAAAAGGACTAATCAGTGAGATGTAGAAGAGGAAAGGATGACCAAAAGTTGGATGTAGGTGTCAGATGTCCATGATTAGCCTCCTCCATTTTGCGTTTGAGTTTTGTCTCAGAAACTGAAAAAAGCTGGATAGAACTTCTTTGTGAAGAAAGGCTTTAACAGAGGGGTGTACAAATGCCTGCTGGGATTCTGATTGGGATGGCTTTGAATCTGCAGAACAAATTGAGGAGAATTGACATCTTAATAACATTGAGTCTCTCAACTCATAAGCAAGGTATAGCTCTCCATTAACATAAGACTGATGTTTTATTTGTAGCAATGTTCCATAGATTTTGTGCATCATGCCTCAGATTTAGTCATAAGTTTGATGTCATTGTAAATGGTATTGTATTTTTAATTAAAGTATCCAATTCTCATTCATTGCAGTGTATAAAAAGGCATTTGATTTTTTAATATTGGCCTGTGCCCTTAATACTCTTATTAATTTTAGCATGAATTTTACTTGGAGTTTATTAGATTTTCTACATTGGTGATTATGTTGCTGTGATATTTAGTTTCTAAATATTTGGGAATTTTCCAGATATATTTCTGTTCATGAGTTCTAATTTAATTTTGTTCGGATAAGAGAATATAATTTGTACAACCTGAATGCTTTTACATTTATTAAGATCTGTTTTGTGGTCCAGAATATGGCCTATCTTGCTTAAATATTGGTCTAAACTCTTAATTTTGCAAAAATTACCTATTTGCCATGTAGTTACCCTTTTCAGTGCTCTTTACTCCTTTGTATAGGTCTATATTTTGATTTGTGTGCACTTGAAAAGAATGTATTATTCTGCTATTGTTGGGTGGAATGTTCTGTTAATGTCAATTAGGTCATGGTGGTTGATAGTATTGTTCAATCATCTATATTTTTGTCATTTGTTTTACCAATTATGGAGAGAAGGTTTTTGGAATCTGCAACTATAATTGTGAACTTACCTATTTTTCATTGCAATTCTATTGTTTTCTTAGGATCACCATGTCCTCCTGATTGATTGACTCTTTTATTATTCAAATGATCTTAACTGACTTGGGAATATTCTTTGCTTTGAAATTCACTGTGTCTGATATTAAAATAGTTACTCCAAGTTTTTGATTGCAACTTATTTTTTTCCTATCCTTTTACTTTTAACTCATTTGTGTCTTTATATTTAAAGTGTATTTTTGGAGGCAGCATAGTGTTTGGTCCTGTTCTTTTATCCAATCTGACAATTTCTGTTGGGGTGTTTAGATAATTTACATTTAATGTGATATTTTTGGTTAGGTTTAAATGCATTATTTTGTTATAGTTTTCCCGCTGAATTTTATTCAATTTTCTTTCTCTGTCATTTTTTACTGAGTTTTAATTATTGTTTTATTTTCCTTGTTGGTTTATTAGCTCTCTTTGCTTTGTGATTTTAGTGGTTGCTTTAGAATGTATGGTATAGATTTTAACTTATCACAATTTACCTTCAAGTGCTATTATGTCACTAAATGTATAAGAACTTAACAATTGTTTATTTCCATGTCACCCCTCATACCTTTATTACATTGTTATCATATGTTTTATTTACACATCTACACTAATAAAAGAGAAACATGGTAATTGGCATACAACCGCTACCCTTCCCATTGGCTAATCAGCGAGATATGCAAATTAACTGGCAGCCAAGATAGCGGCTGGCAGCCAGGCAGCTGATGCAAACAGGGAGGCTTGCTTGCTTCAGTGACAGAGGACTCCAACGTTCCCAGCGGGGCTTCAGCCAGCCGGACGGCAACATTGTATCAAATACAGACGATAAACAAAGGCCAGAAACCTGTTTTCAGCAGCTGAGGCCTCAGAGCTAAAGCTGGCCCAGAATAAAAAAAAAAAGAAAAAAAGGAGCAGTTGGGAGCTTCAGTCCCAGTCTGAAAACAGCCCTCAGCCCCTCACCCAGACTGGCCAGGCACCCCAGTGGGGACCCCCACCCTGATCCAGGACACCCTTCAGGGCAAACCAGCCAGAGCCCCCCCCCCATGCACCAGGCCTCTACCCTATATAGTAAAAGGGTAATATGCCTACCGGCACCGGGATCAGCACACCAGGCGGCAGCACCCAAACCCCCTGATCGCCCTGCAGCTCTGTGTGTGACAGGGGGCAGGGCCCCAACCTCCCTGCCCCCCACGGGCCCTACTCTGTGTGTGACAGGGTAGAGCCATAACCTGCCCATTGGCCCTGCCCTGAGTATGAGAGTGGTGGCGCCCCAACCACCTGATCGGCCCTGCCCTGTGGGTGATAGAGGGCGGCGCCCCAACCCCCCAACCCCACGGGCCCTGCTCTGTGTGTGATGGGGTAGAGTCATAACCTCCCCATCTGCCTTGCCCTGAGTGTGACAGTGGCGGTGCCCCAACCCCCTGATCCGCCCTTCCCTGAATGTGACAGGGGGCGGTGCCCCAACTCCCCTATCGGCCCTGCTCTGTGAGTGACAGGGCGGAGCTCCTCAACCCCCTGATGGGCCCTGCTCTGTGCGTGACAGGGGGTGGCGCCACAACCTCCCCATCGACCCTGCCTTGAGTGTGACAGGGGGTGGTGCCCCAACCCCCGAATCGGCCCTACCCTGAGCGTGACTGAGGGTGGCATCACAACCTCCCAATCCGCCCTGCTCTGTGCATGACAGGGGGTGGTGCCCCAACTCCCCAATCGGCCCTGCTCTGAGCCCGACCAGGGGCTGCACCTAGGGATTGGGCCTGCCCTCTTCCACCCGGGAGACGGCCTAAGCCAGCAGGGCGTTATCTCCCGAGGGAGCCCAGACTGCGAGAGGGCACAGGCCAGGCTGAGGGACTCCCCCTTCCCCCGAGTGCACACATTTTTGTGCACCGGGCCTCTAGTCTATAATAATAAAAGCATAATATGCTAATTATACCAGAAGCTAAATGTCCTTCCAGGTGAACTCCCGGACAACCTCTCGGATGAAGCTGCAGTGGTGGAGGCTGAGGCAGAGGCTGTTAGGGGTGATCAGGCAGGCAGGTGAGCGATTAAGAGCGAGCGGTCCCAGACTGTAAGAGGGTGCAGGCTGGTCTGACAGGACATCTTCCTCTCCCCCCTCCCCGCCCCCAAGCACAAATTTCATTCACTGGGCCTCTAGTTATTTATAATATCCAAGATGAATAAATAATAAGATAAAAAAGATGTGATTATATATAGAGAGAAAAAATATCATCTGATGGTTGCCAGAGATAAGGGGATAGGATTAGGTTAGGTAAGGGGGTGGAGAAATGGATGAAAATGATGAAGAGAAATGCAGTCAATACAGTGTGATAACAATGCCTAGTGACAGATGGTTACTAGACTTAATGTGGTGATTACATTGTTAGATATCTAAATGTTGAATCCCTATGTTGTACACTTAAAAATATAACATTGGCCCTAGCTGGTTTGGCTCAGTGGGTAGAGCGTCGGCTTGCAGACTGAAGGGCCCTGGGTTCGATTCTGGTCAAGGGCACATGCCCGGGTTCAGGCTCGATCCCCAGTGGGGGGCGTGCAGGAGGCAGCTGATCAATGATTCTCTCTCATTATTGATGTTTCTATCTATTCTTCCCTCTCCCTCCCTCTCTGAAATAAATAAAAATATATTAAAAATATATAATACTGTACAACAATAATACTTTAATTTTAAAATATTCTAAATAATAATAACATCACAGAAATACAAAGGATCATTATCTAACACCATACACAAAAATTAAATCAGAATAAAGACTTGAATGCAAGCCTGAAATTGAAAAACTCCTAGAAGAAATACACAAATATTATTTAGTCATAAAAAAGGAGGACACAGATATAGAAAACAGACTGATGTTTGACAGAGGGACAGGGACTTGGGAGACTTAGTGATAAAGGTGAAGGGATAAAGAATACAATTGATAGTCACAAAATACTCATGGAGATGTAAAATACAGCATAGGGAATATAGTCAATAATATTGTAATTACAATGTATGGTGCCAGGTGGGTACTAGAAATATTGGGGGAATCATTTTGTAAAGTATATGATTGTCTAACCACTATGCTGTACACCTGAAACTAATACAAAATAATATTGAATGAGAACTGTAGTTGAAAAAGAACAAGGAAAATTCTGCCATTTGAAACAACATAAATAGACCTTATGCTAAGTGAAATAACTGAGATAAGGACAAATACTGTATGATCTCACTTAAATGTGTTTTTTTTTTGTTTGTTTTTTTGTTTTTTGTTTTTTTTAAGCCGAACTCATAGATACAGAGAACAGATTGGTGTTTTCCAGGGGCAGAGGGTGACAGAATGGGAAAAATGGGTGAAGGTAGTACAAAAGTACAAACCTTCAGTTATAAAATAAATAAATCCTGGGATGTAATGTACAGCATGATGACTATAGTTAACAGTATTGTATATTTGAAAGTTGCTAAGAAAGTAGATATTAAAATTTCTTACCACAAGAAAAATGTTATAACTATATAAGATAATGGATGTTAAATTTATTTGATAATCACTTCACAATACATACATATATCAAAGCATTACATTTCAAACCTAAAACTAATGCATTGTTATATATCAATTATATCATTTTTTTTCTTTTTTATATATTTCAATTTTTTAAAATGCTGTGGTCCCAGAGAAAGAAAATGCTCTCCCAGTATGTAAGAAACACTTTTTTTTTCATTGAAGAGCAGATTCTCTGAGACACATGCAATCCTATCCTTGTCCCTTCACCTATTAGTCCAGAAATATGAGAAATTAGCTGAAGGGAATTTTATTTTTTCTTTCCCCTTACAAATACCATTACAAGTATTAATAATGAACAGCCCCATCCTCATCTGAGCCCCACACTAACATGGGTACAAATAGTCTTTTCCTTTATGCTGTCTGATGCTGTCTTGACCACGTATGACACACAGAAAAAAAATTTCAGTGGAGATCCCTAAAGTGCTACTTTAATCCTTTCCATAATTTTTACTTTAGGCATTTATCAAAACTTTTAAGAGCTGAGCAGCCAATTGCATTATTTATTTTCCCTAAAATATCTCTCAAATCCTGAGGAAAAAAGCTCTTGAGGAAAACAAATAAAAAACATTTGTCAAAATATAAAAAACAACTACCTGGAGGCACCAGAGAGAGACCAGAAGCAGGCAGAGGTGTAGAGGAATCCACACTTGGAAGAAGGAAATCACTCACTAGATAGTGTTTGCAGTTTCAGTAGAGTCAGATTAACTATGCGCTAAAATAAAAATGCAATAGCAGGGGTGGGGAACCTTTTTACTGCCAAGGGCCATTTGGGTATTTATAATATAATTCGAGGGCCATCCAAAATTATCAACTTAAAACTAGCCTGCTATGTTTGGTCAAACATTTATTAACTCACCCCTAATGTCTTGGCAGGGCCAGAACAAATGATTTCGTGGGCCTTAGGCAGTCCGTGCGCCAGATGTTTTCCACCCCTGTTTTAGAGGAACATACCATAAATCAGAGTCCTTATAACAAATCCTTATCTAATAAAAGAGAAACATGGTAATTGGCGTAGGACCACTACCCTTCCCATTGGCTAATCAGTGAGATATGCAAATTAACTTCCAGCCAAGATGGCGGCTGGCAGCCAGGCAGCTTGAAACTAACATGAGGCTTGCTTGCTTCAGTGATGGAGGACTCCAGTGTTCCCTGCCTCCCTTGC
>NW_006298678.1:339160-340627 GCF_000327345.1 Myotis davidii | reverse complement strand
CAGCCCCCTGATGGGCCCTGCTCTGTGTGTGACAGGGGGTGGCGCCGCAACCTCCCCATCGACCCTGCCTTGAGTGTGACAGGGGGCAGTGCCCCAATCCCCCAATCGGCCCTACCCTGAGCATGACTGAGGGTGGCATCGCAACTTCCCAATCTGCCCTGCTCTGTGCATGACAGGGGGCGGCGCCCCAACTCCCCAATCGGCCCTGCTCTGAGCCCGACCAGGGGCTGCACCTAGGGATTGGGCCTGCCCTCTGCCACCCCCTTAGGGAGCAGGCCTAAGCCAGCAGGGCATTATCTCCCGAGGGGTCCCAGACTGCGAGAGGGCACAGGCCAGGCTGAGGGGCTCCCCCTCCCCCCCGAGTGCACAAATTTTTGTGCACTGGGCCTCTAATCAATTATAATATCCAGAAAATTTGAAAAAACTCAAAAGTTTCTTTGGAAACTGACCCAAGATGACTTAGGTGTTGTAATTAGCACATAGGAGTTTTAATCTCTGCTCTAGGACATAAAGGAAATCATACTTGTAATAAATGAACTAGAGAAGCTCATCAGAGAAATTGATATTTATTAAGGATCAGTTGGTAATACTAAATCCAAAAATAGAATATAAAAAGAAAACTTTACTAGGTGGGTATAATAGGACAGTGGAGGTAACAAATGATTCAGTGAACTTGAACATTGATCAATAGAAATCAATCAATCTGAAGAACAGAGAGCAAACAGATGGAAGGAAAAATGAATAAAGTCTCAGTGTCAAAATTACGGATCTCAAATACATACAATTAGTGCAATTAGTGTCCTAGAAAAAAAAGACTAGAAGGAAAGTGGCACATAATGTTGAAAAAATAATAGCCAGCCAAAACCGGTTTGGCTCAGTGGATAGAGCGTCGGCCTGTGGACTGAAAGGTCCCAGGTTTGATTCCGGTCAAGGGCATGTACCTGGGTTGCGGGCACATCCCCAGTAGGAGATGTGCAGGAGGCAGCTGATCGATGTTTCTCTCTCATCGGTGTTTCTAGCTCTCTATCTCTCTCCCTTCCTCTCTGTAAAAAATCAATAAAATATATTTAAAAAAAAAAAGAAAAAATAATAGCCAAACTTCCCCAAATTTGGTGAAAGGCATAATTTTATATATTCAAGAAGTTCGAAAGAGTCCAAAGACTTTAAAGTGATAATATATCAAATATCTACTAGGTGTATTGGTTAATGATGGCGGATTTTGTAATAAAAGAAAAGACTATAATTTCAAGAGAAACATCAAAAGTGCTTTATTCAAAGTAATGTCCATCGCTAGCTACACATTTCCTCATCTTTCAGGTAATTTGTGGATACCGTCCCAATAGAACTTTTCTTGTTTTGAGGCAAACCATTCAGAGACCCAATTTTCCACTTCTTTGTATGTTTTGAAGTGCTGCTCAGAAAGTGCGTGTGACATCAATCAGAACAAGTGGTAATCTGAAGGAGCAA
>NW_006298678.1:322371-338436 GCF_000327345.1 Myotis davidii | reverse complement strand
AATTTTGTTAAGTCTGGTAATAGGAGTAGCCTGATGGATGAAAGTAGTAGCTCATGCATATCTCTGAAGGTCAGGAAATATAAACCTGATGTACAATCTCTGTCATCAGTGATGCAGCAGCAAAAGTCCCACTGATAATATCAAACGGAGTCATAAAGTTTTCTGTCGGACTATCAGTGTACATGTATACATTAAAAAATAAATGTATTTTTCATCATCATCTACTGTTTGTGTCACTTGAATGAATTTTATTTTTTCTTCAAGGTTCTTCACATATGTACACCTTAAGAGATATCAAGTAGGAGTATCATGTTCTCAAAAAATTAGGGTTGGCACGCAGAAGAATTTTGATTCAGAGATTTTGCTGGTTTTGGCATGCACTCACAAAAAGGTTACCCACCCCTAACCTAGACCAACCCATTATTTTGTGTATTTGGGATTCTCCAAATAAATGCACTTTTCATTGCCAGTCACAATTCAATGCAAAAAAGACTTTCTGCCGTTGAAGCAACATTTTACTGACTTTCTGGTTTTCCATTTGTTTTTTATTAAGTTGATGTGGCACCCATTTTCCTTCCTTTAAAATCTTTTCCATTGCTTGTAAATGATCGGTAATTGTTTGAGGAGCAACGTTTAATCTTTCTGCAACTTGTGTTTGAGTTTGACATGCATCTTCATCCAATAATGCTTGTAATTGTTGGTCTTCAAACTTTTTCGGTTGACCTGGACATTCTTTGTCTTTCACATCAAAATCATCACTTTGAAAGCATTTAAATCAGTGTTCACAAGTATCTTGAGATGGAGCATGTTCACCATAAACTTCCCAAAGTATATGATAACTTTTTCTTCAAAATAAAGTAATGAATTAAAATTTCCTGCAAATGCTCTTTTTTGGCACTAAATTTGACATTTTTAAGTGTAAAAATATCTATGATGTTAACACCTTCAGAAAATTTGACATATGAAATTTTGAAGCTTGTTGTTAATACAACAAAATGGTATACATATCAAATCACATATACATATCAACATATGTGTAACTCGATCTATTGAAAAAAATTCACATTATTAACTGGCACACCAAGTATATTCAATTACTTATTAATACTTTTTTCTTGCTTTGTGTATCATTAGAAAACATAATTCCATGACTGTTCAAGTATTCAATTGCTTCTGTTTATACCTGAGATTATTATGGAAACCATTTTTCTCTTACATTCTCATTCTTCTTATCCTAATAGAATATGATCAGATCTCTTCTTTTTAGAGCTTAGCTGGTCCTAAATTATTTTACTTTAACATATAAAAATTTTTAACTTTAAAACAAAACATTTGATTTGGTTTACTGTTGAACTTAAAAACATGGCATTCATTTGTAAGCAAAGAAAGCAAAAATTTTATGACATTGAAGGAAGTTCGTTATCTTTTGTTTGCATTAGCTTTCAGTTGATCCCTCAAGATAATAAATAAAAGGAATCCTGAAACCTCAATGACTTCTTCTTTCCAAAAGGGAGATCTTAATTTTGCAACAACTAAAGCTGGGTCATTTAACTTTTTTGTGGCCTGTTTCTCCAGGCCTCGGACATAACAAGAAATGATCTCCATTGTCTAAGCATTATCCTTTGTCTCTTTCCTGAGTGCATGTCCTCAGAATCAGTATTCAATGCCTAAGGCATGCCCAGGTCATGTAGAGATTGTAAAATTGTGAAATCACATAAGCTCTTTGGACATCATTACTTGGATGAGGCATGTCTAGCTACTGAAAGAAAAAATATAGTATACAGCTCTCAAGACATTTTCCAGAACAAAGAGACTACAAGGCTTATTAAAGGTCTTCATTCTTTATAGCTTGAAATCAGCCTTTCAACTTGGGCCAATGAGACATGTTTGTTTGGCTAACAGCACAGGCAAATGAAGCGTGGCTCAGGCTCTTGGAAATCAATCCATGGTGACATGTGATCTGAAGTCCTTGCTGCCAACATCAATCCCATTTCTGCAAGCTCCATACAGAGAATATAAAACTAATCTTTTCCCTTCTTGCTAAATATCTCCTTTATTATTAGCATCATTATTTAGAGAAATTTAAAAATCATGCTGAGTTTTGCACAAAGATGCCAGCTGCCAACTTCTCTGCACGAGATGGTGGGTTAGTCACTTGGCACTGTCAGCTCTTCTCATTGACTTTGGCATGAAAGCCCATTTCTGTAGAGAAGAATCAGCATGTCAGCTCAGACATGTGATCTTTTCTCAGCGTCGCTGCTAGTGCCAACTCGTAGTAAATTAGGCGCCTAACTTATTAATGGTGATGAATCCATTAGAGCTGACAGGGACCAGGCTGTGCCACCTGGAATTATGTGAGCGGTCAGAAGTGCTGTCAGTGACCAGGCACGAAGTCAGATAACAAGTGAAGCTTTTCCCTGGGCTTTTACAAACTGGAGAGTTTAAGAATCATTCAAAGATACACATGATGCTTGAGATTGAGGACCTGAGTTAAAATTAGAAATATTTATGGCTTGGCACAAAAGCTTAAATTGCTGTAAAAACAAGACATTAAAAAATAAAAAAACAACAATTCTCAACAGCTAGGCATAATTGGACTCTCTCCTGTTTCAAACTCTTTCCTTAATAATGGCACAAAGAATTCAGTAAGACATGCCAGAAACCCACTCCTGGTTGGCAGAATCACCATCTGCTTTGAAATCTAGTTTATTGTAATTGCCACACAAATACTTGGAAAAAAGTGATTAATGTATTTCAACCCAAACTCATACACCTTAGAAAAAGACAATGCCTGCCACTTTAACAGAACCCTAATACACCTAGAGATGGGGCATGAATTGGGTTGGTGCAGACATTTACTAATAGGTATACTAGTATCTGAGCAAAGGATCAAAATGTACTTCTGTTTGATAACCACAAAGCATCTCAGATCCTGGCTGTGCTAGACACTAAGTTCTGTAATGCAATGTGACTTTTGCTTTATATATACAGTGAATGGAATTTTTAAAAATAATCTACTGCTTTTGTAATATTAAGTGAAATGCAAAAATTCCTCAGAGTGACATTACATGATGGCAGCATCAAGAATTCTAATGACACCTAAATAGTCTGTTTTAAATTCTAGTACCAGTTATTGGTATATTCAGAAATTTGAGACTGCAAAATTTGCAATATAGGAAAGTAATTCATCATAAATGATCTGAAATTGGAAACAGTAAGTTTTATATTGTAGCACAGTGTAAAATTCAGCTCTATTAGTCAAGCATGGTATTTTATCCCAAGCCCATTAGACATTAGAAATATCCAGAAAAAGAGAAAGTAAAAACTCAAGTGACTTCTTTAAGATCTCTGGTCATTGACTCAGAACATTCCCAGATTGAAAAACTTATTCTGGTTATTTGAAGGAGTCAGAAATTGCCTAAGTTAGAAATGGGCTATTTCCTCTGTTAGGTGGTCTCACTGTGCCCTGAATTCCTCCCCCTCCCATCCTTACATAGAGCACCCACCCATTATCATGTGCTAAGCGTGAGTCTTCTACCCCTAGACTTTCATAAGGGCGGAGAGTATATTTACTTTTTTCACCATCATATTCCACTTTGTACTATACATGTTGGTTGAAAGAATGAATGACATGTCTTTAAGACCGAATGCCAATGGCATTAACCCAATTGATTTCTTCAGCTTCACTTATGTTAATAAACACTGAAAGCTGATGCTTCATTTTAGACATGTGATAAATGAACATAAGTAGTGGGCCTTATTTCTGTTTTCTAATTCAGTCCTGCCCTAATTCTAACCTACTCTAAATTATATGGCTTCTTAGGAACAAATTTTTTTTAGTCTTATCCTGTTTATAGTTTTTATGTGTAGTCAACCAAGGTACTAAAATTTGAAATAAAGCACACTATGCAATCCATTAAGTAAGTTTAGAGTTTCTGATAATTTATAATTAATTACCTTTCCCATTTACAAATTCATATAATTATATGACTACTAACACATTTTATAAATGAGCCAAAGGTGACCTCTTTGCATTGGCCCCTAGGTTATTTCTTCACTGAAGGCTGAGACCCATTAGCACAAAAACCTGTGGGCACAAAATTCAAATTTTTACACATTCAATTATTTTTAAAATAGTCCAAACAAGCAGAATTTTGGCTATTTAGGGTCTGTTTGCTTTGTATTCCCATAAAGCATCACCTGATAATTCATCAGTAAAATAGGGCCTCCCTGCCATGCTCTGAGTGACTTCACTTTAGACAGGCAAACCTCTTCTCTGATCCACAGGAATGCACTTGCTTTCTTCCCTTTCTGGATGGTGACCTCCTTACTGTGAACCTCTGGATAGTCTTTTGCTCTTAGGGAATCCCACTCTCATGAAACCCTGTCCAACCACTGACTAATAGAAGTTTTGTGTGTTACTGCCCTTCGTATCATATATTTTTTCCTTAATCAACCTCAAATCATTTGAACCCCTATACAATGTATAGTTACAAAGAGGTTGACCCCTGAGAAAATACTGGTAGAAATGCATGTCCAGGGAACATCTTTACTATAAGCACTTCATTAATCATAAAGAAAACATTTTACCACAATTTTGAAGCCAGAGCTCTTAAGCTAGAAGAATACATGGATGTACTTTCAAAGGTCTACAATTAGCACCCTTCCAAAAAAATATTATAAACTAAGTGCTGGGTGTACAAACTTCTTTTAGGGGAGAGAGTCCGTAGCCTTAATTTGATTCTTTAAGAGATTAAGAAATGCTAAAATTTAAGAAGTACTACTTCGCCATCTCCTGAAGGCTATAGTTATCCCCCTCATTTTATGAGTACATCATGTCCTACTTTAGGCTGGACTTAGCTCAGTTGGATGGAGCACAGAGTGGGAGGGAAAGACCAAAACCAGGAGGCAAATTTACCCCAGAGTCCTGACCATTCCCTTTGCATGTATGGAATGATAGTTGATACTCAACAATATCTATACTAATAATAAAGGAATATGCAAATTGTCCGGGACGCTGTCACAATAATAGTAACGACTGAACAGAAGGCTGCGTGGGGCAAAAAACCAGCAGGGAGGTTAGTGAGGGATGACCAAACAACTGAACAGCAGACTGCATGGAGCGACCAGGCCAGTAGGGGGGTTAGTGAAGGATGACCAAACCACTGAACAGCAGGCTGCTTGGGGTGACCAGACTGGCAGGGGGGGCAGTTGGGGGTGACCGAGCAAGGGGAGGTAGTTGGGAGCCATCAGGCAGGCAGGCAGGGTAGTGCAGTTGGGGGCAAGATCAGGCCAGCAGGGAAGAGAAGTTGGAGTTTCATGCACTGGGCCTCTAGTAAGTAATATAAATACATGGCATGGATAGTTATACACACACTAGGAAAAGCAGTCAAGTGTTGAGATCATAATAGGCACCATCAGTATTCATGAGTGGAGCCTCCCTCTAAATTCAGATCAGGATTGGTTGAGGGAATTGGGAGTTGTTGACAATCAAGGAATTCTCACAATGGGGGATGGCTGCAGAGGCAAGAACCAGGCTGGGCTGAAAAAAACAATAGCAACATAGCTTTGTGGTAGAAGTCCATCAGGAAGGAAGGAAGGAAGGCAGGAAGGAAGGCAGGAAGGAAGGAAGGAAGGAAGGAAGGAAGGAATACAGCTAACGATTCTGGGAACAGGGGAATGCCTCAAACAGGTGTTTTCCAGGCTTTGGCCTTGATACTTCGGCTGGGAAGGAAAAAGGAGGAAGAGAGGGAGGGAGGGAGGGAGGAAGGAAGGAAGGAAGGAAGGAAGGAAGGAAGGAAGGAAAAAAGGAGGAAGAGAGGGAAGGAGGGAGGGGCCCTGATGAGAGCAGGACCACAGCAGGATGGTGGAGCAGGTGAGTGGGTGGCACCAGGCCAAGGCAGGTGTGAGCGAGGGCACAATCACCCCACAGATCACCCCACAGATGGTGACCAGCAGCGGCGGCAGGGGACAGGGCTGCTGCCCGGCTCCCAGGCACTGAGGGAATTGGTCAGGGGCCCAGCCCCCAATTGATCGCCCTGCAGGCGGGATGGTGGAGCAGATGAGGGGGGGGTGCCAGGCCACAGTGGAGTGCCAGATGGGGCTGTGGGGTTGCGAGGCTGGGCGCTCAAGCTGGGGCTATGAGCCTGGGGGCATGAGCTGGGGCCTGATCCCCACAAGCCACCCCGAGGGACCCCACACATGCAAGAATTCATGCCCTGGGCCTCTAGTAAGGATAATAATCAATTAACTGAAACCATCCCATAATTGACATATATTATAATTAGCAGTCAAGGACATTAAAGCATGTATTCCATTGTATTTCACACGTCTAGACATGAAAACTAAAATATGAGGTTAAAAAATATACATTGGATCAAATTAATAGCATTAATGGCAGAATAAAAGATTAGTATAATTAAAGACAGCAATGTAAACTGTCCAAATGATACACAAACAGAAAATAGAATAGAATAGAAAAATAATCGAAAAGAGCAAGAGCATCTCTGGGGTTTGGGACCACTTCAAATGGCTATTATATATATACTAGAGGCCCAGTGCATGTGCATGGGGGGGTGGGTGTCCCTCAGCATGACCTGCACCATCTTGCAATCTGGGACCCCTCAGGGGATGTCCGACTGCCGGTTTAGGCCCCATCCCGGAAGTCGGACATCCCTCTCACAATCTGGGACTGCTGGCTCCTAACTGCTCACCTGCCTGCCTGCCTGATCACCCCAACCACCTGTGTCTGCCTGTCTGATCACCCCTAACCACCTCTGCCTGCCTGCCTGCCTCATCGCCCCTAACCACTCGCCTGCCTGCCTGATTGCCCCTAACCGCCTTTGCCTCAACCCCCGCCTCTGAGGCTTCATCCAGAAGGTCATCCGGAAGTATGTCCGGAAAGACATCTGGAAGGTTGTTCGGCTGACCAGTCTAATTAGCATATTACGCTTTATTATTATAGATGCTAAAGTGAAAAAAGAGTGGTATTGGTGGTAACTTGTCTTACTTGATTTGATTTGATGTGTTTAGGAGCTCTTTCTTTTTTTCTTGATGAGTTTGGCTAGAGAGTTGTTGAATTTATTTATCCTTTCAAATAACAAGATCCTGGGGATATATTTTTATTGATTTTTAAAGAGAGAGGAAGGAGAGGAGGGGAGAGAGAGAAACATCATTGTGAGAGAAAACATCCATCGATTGCCTCTATTTATGCCCTGACTGGGAGTCAAATATTAAACCTTTCAGTGTATAGAATGATGCTCCAACGAAGTGAGCCACACAAGCAGGGTCTAGTCTGAATTCTAATATATTTTTTAAAATTCTCACCAAAGTATATGTTTGTTTTTTCTGTGTTTTTTTCCCCAATTGATTTTTAGAAGAAGAGGAAGGGAGATGGAGAGAAACATCAACTGGCTGTCTCTTGTATGCACCTAGACCAGGGATCAAGCCCACAACCTAGGTGTGTGCTCTGAATTGAACACACAACCATTTTGATGTACAAGATGATGCTCCAACTGAGGCAACTGGCCATAGCTGGTCAGAATTCTGGATGACAATAACAAAATAGACTTGGACATGCAGTAAAATAAAAAAAAGAATAGAATTTACTAGAAAGTAGCTATAGAATCTACAGGAACGCCAAGAACCAAGCTTGTAAAATAGGTAGGATATCCGTTTTCACCATTCTTATTCAACATAGAGAAGAAAAGGAAATGAATGGCATTCAAATTAGAAAAGGAAGTAAAATTATCATTACTCACAAATGACATACTACTGTATAAAGACTCCACCAAAAAACTACTATAACTGATAAATAAATTTGGTAAGGTAGCAGGATACAAAATTAATATCTAGAAATAGGTGGCATTTTTATACTCCAATAATGAGCCATCAAAAAGAGAAAGTAGCCGAAACCGGTTTGGCTCAGTGGATAGAGCGTCGGCCTGCGGACTGAAAGGTCCCAGGTTCGATTCCGGTCAAGGGCAAGTACCTGGGTTGCGGGAACATCCCCAGTGGGGGATGTGCAGGAGGCGGCTGATCGATGTCTCTCTCTCATCGATGTTTCTGACTCTCTATCTCTCTCCCTTCCTCTCTGTAAAAAATCAATAAAATATATTTAAAAAAAAAAGAGAAAGTAAGAAAACAATTCCATTTATTATTGCAACACAAAAATTAAGATACCTAGGAATAAATTTAATCCAGAAGGCAAAGTCCAGTACTCAAATTTTTATAGGATGCTGAGTAAGGAAATTGAGGAAAATACAAGTGGAAATATATACTTTTTATGGATAGAAAAACTTAACATTATTAAAGTGTCTGTACTACCCAAAGAGGGCAATAGAGTCAATGCAATTCTTATTAAAATACCCATGGCAAATTTCACAGATCTAGAACAAATATTCAAAAAAATATGTATATGGAATGACAAAAGACCCCGGATGGCCTCAGCAATCTTGAGAAAAAAAGAACAAAATTGGAGGTATCACAATACCTGATATCCAATTATACTACAAGGCCATAATAATCAAAATAGCATGGTGCTGGAATTATGACAGACATATAATTTTATGGAACAGAATAGAGAGCCCATAAATAAATCCTTGCCTTTCTGGTCAATAATTATTTCACAAAGGGGGTAAAAATATGCAATGGGGTAAAGACAGTCTGCAATAAATTGTGTTTGAAAATTGGACAGATACTTTCAAAAAATAAAACTAGACCACCAACTTGCACCATACACAAGAATAAAAACAAAATGAATTAAAGTTTTAAATGTAAGTCATGAAACCATAAAAATCCTAGAAGAAAGCATAGGCAGCAAAATCTGAGACATTTCTCATAGCAATATTTTTGTTGATCTATTTTTTCAGGCAAGAGAAATAGAGGAAAAAAATTACAAATGGAACTACATCAAACTTAAAAGTTTTTGCACAGGAAAGGAAACCATCAACAAAATGAAAAGAGAGCTCATTGTATGGGAGAACATATTCAGTAATGATATATTAGATTAGGGAGTGATTTCCAAAATATATACAAAGCTTACGCAAATCAACACCAAGAAAACAAACAATTCAATTACAAAAATGGGCAAAGAATCTGAATAGATACTTCTCCAAAGAGGACATACAGATGACCAATAAACATATGAAAGGATGCTTAATGTCAGTAATTATCAGAGAAATGAAAATTAAAACCACAATGAGTTATCACTTACACTTGTCAGAATGGCTACTATTAATAAATCAATAACCAGCAAGTGCTGGTGAGGATGTGGAGAAAAGGAAACCCTCCTGCACTTTTGTGGGAATGCAGACTGGTGCAGCCACTGTAGTAAAAGTATGGACTTGCCTCAAAATTTTTAAAATGGGATTGCCTTATGACCCAGCAATTCCATTTATGGGAACATTTCTGAAAAAAATCTGAAACCCTAATTCAAAAGAATATGTGTACCCCTATGTTCATTACAGCATTATTTACAATAGCCAAGACATGGAAAGAGCTCAAGTGCCCATAAGTAGATGAATGGATACAAAAGCTGTAGGACATTTACACAATGGAATAGTACTTGGCCATAAAAGAGAAGGAAATCTTACCTTTTGCAACAGCATGAGTGGACCTAGAGATTATCATGCTAAGTAAAATAAGCTAGTCAGAGAAAGACAAATATAATATAGTTTCACTTATATGTGGAATTTGATGAACAAAATAAACAAACAAAATAGAAATAGAAGCATAGATATTTAGAACAGACTGACAGCTGTTAGTGGAGGGAGGTGTTGGAAAACTGGGTGAAAAAAGGTGAAGGAATTAAGCAATATATAAAACACTGCACAATGATAGCCAGAGGGAAAGGAAGGTCCAGAGGTGAAAGAGGGCAAAGAAGGGATAAATTTGGATGAAATGAGACCCTACTTTGAGTGATAGACACATCATGAGTATGAAGATGATGTTTCGTTAAATTGTACACTTAAAATATGTATGATTTTGTTAATCAATGTCTCCCCAATAAACTCAATTAAAAATCCTATCTAATAATAGTCAAACATGGTAATTAACTGTACCTTTGCTATGCCTCCCATTGGCTAATCAGCAAGATATGCAAAGATAGCGGTTAATTTGCATACGTAAGCGCAAAGCAGCAGAGCGAAGACTGAAGGTGGCTCCCTGTGGAGCAGCAAAGACTGAAGGCGACTCTGGCCGGAGCAAAGGCCTGGGTCCTGGGTGCCAGAGGAAAACTGGTGCCAACAGCCAGGGGAAGGAAGGCTTATTGCACAAATCTTTTCATGCAACAGGCCTCTAGTAAATTTAATAAATAAATATACTTTAAAGAAAACAAAAATAAAATAAGAAATAATGATGGGAAATTTCCTTAATCTGGTGAAGGGAACAAATATACAAGTCCAGGAAATGCAGAGAGTCCCAAACAAGATGAACCCATAGAGACCCACACCAAGACACATCATAATTAAATGGCAATTTAAAGACAAAGACAGAAACTTAAAATCAGCAAGAGAAAGGTACTGAGTTACCTACAAGGGAGTTCCCATAAGACTGCTGATTACTCAACAGAAATTTTTCACACCACAGGGACTGAGACAAAATATAAAAAATGAGGGAAAACAAGAACTTATAAACAAGGTAAAGACCTTTCCAGATAAGAAAAAAGTAAAGGTGTTCATCACGACCAAATCAGTATTACAAGAAATGTTAAAGGGATTGCTATTTATTTTTAAGAAGAAGGAGAAAGGAAGAAGAAGAAGAAGAAGAAGAAGAAGAAGAAGAAGAAGAAGAAGAAGAAGAAGGCTTAATAAAATGCCAACAGCTACATGCCCATGAATAAATATTTTAAATGGATTAAATACTCCAATCAAAAGACATGAGGTGGCTGAATGCATAAGAAAAGAAAACCCATTCATATGCTGCCCACAAGAAACCCACCTCAGATCAAAAGACATGCACAGAATGAAAGTAAAGAAATGGAAAAAAGATATTTCATGCAAATGAAAATGGAAAAAGAGCAGGGTTAGCAATACCTATCTATACTAATAAAAACCTAGGTGGGCCTCGCACCTTCATGCCCTAGTGCCCTCACGCCCTCACGTGACACCCTCACGTCATCACAAGATGGCCACCCCAAGGTCGTCACAAGATGGCTACCCCCATGTTGTCACAAGATGGCCACCACAAGATGACCACAGGGGAGGGCAGTTGTGGGCAATCAGGCCAGCAGGGGAGGGCAGTTGGGAGCGGTCAGGCCAGAAGGGGAGGGCAGTTGGGGATGACCAGTATACAGGGGTCCATAGCGTTTCCATTTTTCTTCATTTCTCAGTTTTCCATGAAATAATTTGATAGTCATAATTGCTTATTATAAAGATCCAGAAAATGCATATTCTATATGTGTAGGGATCATACTCCTGTTGAGTGTGGAAAGGCATACCTAACTTGCTCTCGGTTGGCAAGTTAGTGCTATTATTAAAGCCTGGGAAGCTGATTAATGTGTGCAGTTCAGCAGTTGGGCTGTTTTCTGTCTAAAGCACCCAGATCTTTTTGCCAGGTCCCCCCAGTACAGAGGTCTGGATGAGAGAAGTGAGCAAGGGTCCTGTTCTCATCCCACAGGTGGGACTGTCTTCTACCTTAGTCCCAGTAGGTCCATTATCACCTGCATTCAGTTCTATAAAAAGAGACCACCCTGTAATCTGCATATTATGTTATCAGACAATGAAAACATAGTTAAACTTGTTTTTCATTTCAGACCTGGTTACTAGAATTCTCACAGCTAGGTTTGTTACTCAAATGTGGTTATCTTTCTGCCTGGAGCCTATAAGCCTTGGTACTTCTGCCTCTGTATGTAATCTGTTTTCCTTTATGCTGTCATTTAATTTCTTAGCCCACAGGAGTTACAGCATAGAGCATAATGGTAAGTGTGTCTGGCCATTGGTGGGCACATGCACGAAGTAGTGCCAATACCTGTGTATAGAGATGTCAGCAGTTCATGGCTCCACCTGAGCCTGAACAGCCTTTGGAATAGAAAGGAGTCTTTCTTTCCTTGTCTCTTAATAAGGGGCTCCAAGCAGATAAATCCTTCTTGAATAAGAGCCAAGGAATACTCCCCCACTTCTCTCCTTTCACATGGGTCCAGTGTTGAGTTGGTATAAAATGGTAAATTTCTGAATAGAGTAAATCTATGTGATAATTCATTCAGATGTTTTGTATTAAACTATACCATGTACCAATACACTGAAAAAAGAGCTGTTCTTTGATATTTGGATAAAATAAAAGTCTAATTAATATTGGAGACAGATGCAGGAAGGGAAATTCCATGGATTAAAATGGAAAATGATTGGTTTGACCATTAAAGTCATCCAATTAAGAAATAAGTTTAGTGAGCCTTTCCCCTCACAGATAGGTTATGAGGATCCAAAATCTGTAAGGATTCTACAACTTTAGGTTTTTTAATTGTACAGAACCAGTACGTAATGGACATTTTTATGCATTTCTGACTTCCTGGCAAGCTGCAGGACCAGCACTGGTCTGTGGTCACCAAAGACACCATCAGCCAGCCCAGCATATAGGCATGTTCCTAGCTTCTCTGCAGAGGTCACTAGCCTGGGAGGTCCCCCTCTTCCCTCCCTGTGTCCCTTATTTCTATTGGCTTATCCCCCTATCCACAGCCCAGTGAATTCTTCTAACGTGCTCAATACCCTGAACTTGGCAAGGCCAGTAACACAGCACTGCCATTACTTGGTGACTTTGGATGAGCCAGTTGTTTTTTTTCAGGCACTACTTCTACATTTATAAATGGTCTGAGTGATGTCTCAGATTTCTCAAGACCCTTACATTTTCAGTCCTTTCCATTTTGGACTGAGAGTGGGTGGGGGCTATGAAGTCTTGGAATTCATTACAATCCCATTAGGTGGCACAGGGTGTATGCATGGCCCTGAAGCTGTTGAGCTTCAACAGGTAAATACTTGATTCTTAGGTGGCAGCTCAAGCATGTTTACACTTGACTTAGAAACTGAAATCTCTCAAGTACTTCACACCCACCAGCAGCAGGGCTCACCTTGCCTGAATCTGAAGCAGGCATTCAAAGGAGCCCCTTTGGGGAAAGGTTGGCTCACCTCCCTATCTTGGAATTTACCTCCACAGGACATCCCAGTGCAGAGATATTGGGGTTTGTTTGCTAAAATGATATATCTACAAATACCTGTGTCATGTATAGCAGTGTAACCCAAGTAAATCCTTTCCAGATATTTCCAAAGGCTTCAGTGCTGAAAACTTGTTAATATGGAATATTTTTAAAGGGAAAAAGGATCAATTTCAACACTGTGAAATGAATCCCACAATTCCTTAAGGGGAGCTCTCACTCCTTTCTGTGGCTATCTCCTTTCTGAATATTGTCTGAGCCTGTGCATTTCCATATGGAGGGATCCTCAGGATGCTGTCCTCATCTCTCTCTGTACCATATTGGAGAAAGCCAGCCTACCTCCTTGAATAGAGTAGAGAGAAAAGAAAGGGAACACAGGAATTTACTTATTGACTGGGTTTTAAATCGAACAAACCCACTGCTCCAGAGGATGATGAAAAAAGTGATGATTAAAAAATAATCAATGTTTACCTCCTATGATTATAAAAGAGTAGTAGGTCATGAGAAAACTTGAGAAATACTGTCTTTTATCACCTAACACAATGGAGCATATATTATAATATTTGCCCCAAACCTTTGGAGCCAGTATGAAGATATATCTGGCATTGGGTAGATATAGAAAGTCTTGGGAAAGGGTATTGTCCAAACAGGTATCAGAAATCGAGTACACCCTAAGAAGTCCATTCATGTGATCAATTTCCAAATTGACTGTGCACGGTGGTTTGCCCAGGAAAATCCCAGCTTATGCCCAATGTACTACTGTATTTAATAACAGCACCCCATTCACCCAGAAGTTTGGTTGATAAATTATGTGGCCATCCTCTCTATTACACTGGACTACAGATTTTTTTTTTTGCTTGTTTTTATTTTTTCTCATTTTTTTCAATATTTCCATCCAAATCCGCATGCCTCTGTCAAGTTGATTTTACTCAAGCACCATTGTTACCATATCACTCTACTGCTTTACAGTTGCCTACAGAATGATATTTCCATCCACAGATGGACATTCAAGCCCTACACAACCATCACTGCGATATCTACTGAGTGCCTACTCTTCGCGTGATGCTGTACTCTGTACAGGACTCCCTTAGAAAAGCCCACAGCACCCTCCACTTCTCTGGCTTCTTGCAGTTCTGCCTGTCTTTCAAGGCTGAGCTCAGGAGACATCTCACCTTGAACTCTTGCACCTGTGCTGCTCTTGTTTTCTCTGCCCCATCATATGTTCCTCACTTTGCACTTATCCCTTCACTTCCCACACATAGACTTTTTGTTGTGAAATTGTCTTTTAATTAATTAAGTGATAGCCTAAACTGTTGTTTAAAAAAAGACCCTAAATATAGTAGATTAATAAAAACAAAGTTACTTTCCTATTGATGGTCCTGGACTAGAAGCAAGTGGACTAAGGTTGGCACAGTGGCTCTGCCATCCTCAATATTGACCTCCAAGAGAGCTCGATTTTTGCCATTCCTAACCAGTAGGAAGGGGGCAGGAGGATTTATCTTCAGTGAGTTTGCTTACAGTTTTACACTCCTCTCTCTCTCATGGCCTGTTGCCCTTCACTTAGTTACACAGCCATACCTAGTTACAGAGGCCAGCAAAATTATTTTTTTAACATTGGAACCATATGCCTAACTAAACCTGAGGGGTCTATTGCTGAGACAGAGAAGGGAGCATTGAAGGCAACAAGGAGGTTTTGCTACAGCATTCATTTATTCTGTAGAGTTAAGGATATTGAGGTTATAAAGGAAATCAAGATATGCTTTATATTTCTAAAAACTAAAAATGTCTGAGATGAGAAGGATGTGAATATCATTTTCTTCCATTTTTTTTCTTTTTGGAGTGATTTACCTCCTTTCCACCCATTCCATGGCCTCCTCCTCATTGGTAAACATCAACTTGTTCTCTATAAATGTGAGTCTGTTGCTGTTTTGTTTATAATTTCATTTTGATATCTTTCAGATTCCATATATAAGTGGAATTATATGGTATGTATACATATCACATTTTCTTTATCCATTTGTCTATCAATGGACACTTAGGTGGCTTCCATATCTTGGCTATTGTAAATAATGCTGTAATCTACACACTAGTACATATATATTTTCAAATTAATGTTTTAGATTTCTTCAAATAAATACCCAGAAGTGGAATAGATGGGTTATATGACAACTCTATTTTTTTAAATTTTTTGAGGGGCTTCTATATTATTTTCAATAGTGGCTGTATCAATTTGCATTTGCACCAACAGTGCATGAGGGCTCCCTTTCCTTCAGATTCTTGTTTGTTGATTTTTTTTTTATTACAAAGTTTGTTGATTTATTGATAATAGCCCTTTTGGCAGATATGAGGTGATATATTGTGGTTTTAATTTGAATTTCCCTGATGGTTAGTGACAGTCAGTATATTTTCATATGTCTGTTAGCCACCTGTATGTTGTCTTCAGAGAAATTTCTATTCAGGTCCTCTTCCCATTTTTAAATTTTTGGTGTTAAGTTGTCTGAGTTCTTTATACTAGTATATCTTGGATATTAACCCTTTATCAATGTATCATTTGTGAATATAATCTCCCATTCAATGGGTTGCCTTTTAGTTTTATTGATGATTTCTTCACTGTACAAAAATCTTTTTAGTTTTATGTAGTCCCATTTGTTTATTTTTTCTTATGTTTCCCTTGCCTAAAAAGACATATCCAAAAAGATATTGCTAAGGGCAATGTCAGAGTTTACTGTCTATGTTTTCTTCTATGAGTTTTATGGTTTGGGTTGATTTATGACAAAGGAAGCAAGAACCTACAATGGGGAAAAGACAGCTTCAATAACTGGTATTGGAAAAACTGGACAGATACATGAATAAAATGAAATTGGACTACTTTATCACACCATATGAAAAAAACAAATTAAAAATGGATAAATACTTAAATG
>NW_006298678.1:321479-321828 GCF_000327345.1 Myotis davidii | reverse complement strand
TATCTCGCTGATTAACCAATTAAAAGGGTAGCAGTCGTACGCCAATTACCATGTTTCTCTTTTATTAGTGTAGATTTATTTATTTATTTATTTACTTGCTTACTTACTAGAGGCCCAGAGCATGAAATTCTGCACTCGGCTGGGGGAGAAGTGGAGGTGTCCCTCAGCCCAGCCTGCACCCTCTTGCACAGAAGCTCTCGGAGGATGTCTGACTGCTGGCTTAGGCCGGCTTTCCCATGGCTAAGCTGTCAGTTGGACATCTGCAGCATTGCCACGGAGGTGGGAGAGGCTCCCACCACACCGCTGCACTCACCAGCTATGAGACCAGCTTCTGGCTGAGCGGCAATTC
>NW_006298678.1:320698-321189 GCF_000327345.1 Myotis davidii | reverse complement strand
CGTCTACACTTTGGGAACCCCTGGACCTGCTGGGGTTGGACCCCGGCATTTATCATTCATATTTAGAACAGAATGAATTATTAATTAATGTTCAATGAATAAATAAAAATTTTTAAGTTTACTTTGTCAAGTAATATAAGTAAACAGGTAACTTACACTAATAAGAATTAATTAATTAATTAATTAATTAATTAATATGAATCTATCCAGTTTTCCCAACAGCACTCATGGAAGAAACTCTCTTTACCACATTATATGTCCTGGCCTCCTTTCTTGTGGATTAATTAACCATATAAGTGAGGATTTGTTACCAGGTACTCTATTCTATACCATTGATTTATATTTGTTTTTATGGCAATAGCATACTTGTTTTTTTTAGCATTCTATTTTTTATTTTATTTTATTGTTGAAGGTATTACAAATTGTAGTACATATGTCTCCTTTTTTTCCTCCATTGACCTCCTCCCAGCCTCCCCTATGCCCCGGCACTT
>NW_006298678.1:302964-320637 GCF_000327345.1 Myotis davidii | reverse complement strand
ATCAAAAAATTTCTATATGTGACATGGCACCAGAGTTAAGTTAGGGTTTTTCAAAATGCTGACACGCCGAGCTCAAAAGGTTCACCATCACTGTTCTATGCTAAGCATCTGCCCCCTAGTGGTCAGGGCACATCATAGTGATTGGTTGACCCACTCTTTGGTTGATTTGCATATTAGCCTTTTATTATATAGGATGGAACTACCTAACAGACAATGTGCCCACCTGAGGGTTCCCAGATTGCAAGAGGATGCAAGCCAGGTCAAGGGACGCCACCAGTGCACGAGGGACGTGGGAGGTTGGCCAGCCGGGGAGGGACCATGGGAGGGCTCTAGGGAGTGTCCAGCCTGTCTCACTCAGTCCCAATTGGCTGGACCCCAGCAGCAAGCTAACCTACTCGTTGGAGTGTCTGCCCCCTGGTGGTCAGTGTGTGTCATAGCGAGTGGTTGAGTGGCCTCCAGGGTCTTGCGTCCATTGGTTATACTTATATGCATGCATACAAGTCCTTCAGTTGATCTCTTACCTCCTGCCCCAAACTCTTCTCTGCCTTCCCACTGTAGTTTGACAGTCTGTTCGATGCTTCTTTGCCTCTATCTATTTTTGTTCAACAGTTTATAATGTTCTTTATATTCCACAATTAGTGAGATCATGTGGTATTTATCTTTCACTGATTGGCTTATTTCACTTATTACTGTAGCTTTGTAGTATAGTTTGATATTAACAAGTGTGATACCTCTTACTTAGTTCGTTCTTGAGATTTCTTTGGTTATTTGGAGTGTTTTGTGGTTACATTATATATTTTAGGACTAGTTGTTTTAATTCTGAGAAGAATGCCATTGACATTTTAATAGGGATTGCACTGAATCTGTATATTACTTTAGATGGTAAGAACATTTTAACAATATTAATCCTTCCAATCAATGAGCAAAGTATAATTTTTCCATTTATGTGTATCTTCAATGCCTTATATTTTTCATGGCATAGGCTTTCGTCTCTTTGGTTAAATTTATTCCTAGGTATTTTATGCTTTTGATGCAATTATAAAAGAGATTGTTTTTAAAAATTTCTCTTTCTGCTCATTTGTTATTGGTATATAGAAATGTAACATATTTCTGTTTATTGATTCTGTATCCTGCAACTTTACTGAATTCATTTATTAGTTCTAATCATTTTTTGGTGCAGTCTTTAGGGCTTTCAATATATAGTATTATGGCATCTATAAATAATGAGAGATTTTCTTATTCCTCTCTGATTTGGATGTCTTTTATTTCTTTTCCTTGTCTGACTTCTGTGGCTAGGATTTCCAGTACTAGGCTGAATAGAAGTGGTGATAGTGGGCATCCTTGTCTTGTTCCTGATCTTACAGAAAAGGCTTTCAGCTTTTCACCAATGAGTATGATGTTAACTGAGGATTTGTTGTTTATGGCTTTTGCTATGTTGAGGTTTCCTCTACTCCTACTTTGCTGAGAGTTTTTATCATAAATGGATGCTGAATTTTGTCAGAAACTTTTTCTGCATCTATTGAGATGACTATATGTTTATTTAATCTCCTATTTTGTTAATATGATATATTGTTATTGGAGGGGAGTATGCCTCATTTTCCCCCATCGCTAGTAGCATTGGGTTTTTGGGGTACCACTGGAATAAGCATTTCTGGAGGCCACCATGGGAGGATGAGATATGATAAAAAGTTCTATTTCTGTTGAATTACACACCTGGGTTTCCAAATACCTGTTTCCCTTAGTCCATTCATAGAAGTGTAGCTGGGGTTTCAGTAGAGCTAAAATAAAAGCCAGTGTCCAGAGTTTCCTCTCCATGTTTGAGCTGGGTCCAATTTAACATCAGGCCCTCTGCAGTCCATTAATTCATTGCATGTGGGGTCTGCATGTATGTGGGCCATACGGATGAATGCAAGACAAATAAGAGAGTGTGCTCTGAGCAATAAGAGTCCCAAGAATCCTAAAAACACAAGAAAATGAACTATTTTGTTCAGCTGGTTATGTATTCCACATCGCACTTGCCGTTGCCATGCCCATTTTGGCCAACCATCTCTGTTCCCAGGTGTGATTGACAATCAAGTATCTTCCTTATGTCATCCCAATTTTAAAGGGCCTGCATCTATCTTCCTTTTGTTGGATTCTTTCCCTCCCTAGGAGTGTGGAATTGCATCTTCCTGGTGAAACTGTCTAAATGACATGCCTGTAATATCTGGCCTTTCCCTTGCTCCTTTCCCATTATTAATAACTTCCTAATTACAACAGTATCATTATCACATTGATGGATTTATGGATGTTGAACCATCCTCACATCCCTAGGATGAATTCCCCTTGGTCATAGTGTATAATCCTTTTAATGTGTTGTTGAGTTTGGTTTGCTAATATTTTGTTGAGAATTTTTGTATCTATGTTCATCAAGGATATTGGCCTATAATTTTCTTTTTTTGGTAATGTTTTTTCTGGTGTTGGTATCAGGTTAATACTGGCTTCATAAAATGAGGTTGGATGTCTTCCTTCCTCTGTGATTTATTGAAATAGTTTAAGAAGGAGTTCTATTAATTCTTTGTATGTTTGGTAGAATTTACCAGTGAAGCTGTCTGGTCCTGGACTTTTATTTGTTGGTAGTCATTTTATTTCTGCTTTAATTTAATTGCTAGTAAGCAATCTGTTTAGATTTTGAATGTGTTCCTGGTTCAGTCTTGGGAGGTCATATACTTCTAGAACTGTATCCATTTCTTTTAGATTGTTAAATTCATGGGCATATAATTTCTCATAGAATTCTTTAATGATTCTTGGTATCTATGTGGTGTCAGTTGTAATTTCTCTTTCATTAATAATTTTATTAATGGCTCTCTGTTCTTAATGAGTTTGGCTAAAGGTTTGTCAATTTTGTTTGTCTTTTCAAAGAACCAGCTCTTAATTTTATTGATCTTTTCTATTGTTTTTAAATTTTGTATTTATTTTTTGTTGTTCTGATCTTAACTATTTCCTTTCTTCTGTTTACTTTGGGGTTTGTTTGCTCTTCTTTTACTGGTTCCTTTAGGTATAGAGTTAGATTGTTTATTTGGTATTTTTCTTGTTTCTTGAGGTAGGCTATGTACTTCACTCTTAGAATTTCTCTTGCTGCATTCCATACAGTTTGAAAAGTTGTGTTTTCATTTTCATTTGTTTCAAGATTGTTTTTATTTCCTGTTTGAATTCCTCTTCAATACATTGGTTGTTTAATAGCATGTTGTTTAGTCTGCACATATTTGAGGTTTTTTTTCCAGTCTTCTTCCTGTAGTTGATTTCTAGTTTCATGACCTTGTGATATAAAGAAAAGATGCTGGATATGATTTCAATCTTCTTGACTTTATTAAGACTTGTTTTGTGACCTAATATTTGATCTATGCTAAAGGCTGTTCCATGTGCACTTGAGAAAATGTATTCTGTAGTTTTTGGATGAAATGTTCTAGAAATGTCTATTAAGTTAATCTGGTATCATGTGGCATTAAGGCCATATTTTCATTAATGTGAGTGGGGTGTTAAAATCCTTTACAATTATTATATACTAGAGGCCCAGTGCACAAAAATTGTGCACTCAGGGGGCATCCTTAAGCCCAGCCTGCCCCCTCTAACAGTCTGGGAGCCCTCACAGGATGTCCTACTGATGTCCCTGTGGGGGAGCAGGCCTAAGCCATAGTCTGACCTCCCTCTGTGGAAGGCAACTAGCCGATCAGGTATATAGATACTTTCTGAAGGCAGCACAGACTCCTTCCTTATTTCTTTCCTCTGTGGTTGGAGAATGAATAGGGGACTAAAAGATGAAGACAGAACTGTGGCTTGGCATGGGGCTCTTGTAGGCAGCAAGAAGAAGGAGAAGGCTGGGGAAAGTCTAGACACGGTTTTCTTCAATTGTTCTCCTTTCCTCCGGGCCCCTCGCTCTGTTCTTTCCTTGTCGTGGTGGACGCTTGGGCCATGGACTGACAGGAGCCCAGCGATGGTGGAGTTCAGCCCCCTCACTTCTCACCTGAACATACAACTGCCTTACATTCCAAGTGGAGCTGTTTTCAAGTGGCTACAATGCTGGCAATTCATGCCTCCAGGTCTTTCCCCTCGGATTTCCTCCTTGGGTCAGTTGCAAACTTCACTGAGACACCGAAGCAACTCTGCCCTGGTAGTTCTGCACCGGCCCCTGCCCAGGCCAGGCATTCTTCCTTGAGGTCTCTGGGTCCACAGTCTGAACTCAGGGAGGTCTTCCAGAGCCAGTTCCCCCAGGGAGGTGGGGTAGAGGGGCTAGCTTGAAGAGCTGGAGGAAGATGGCAGAGTAAGAGTTGGTATGAACCAGTGCCTGCTTAGCCAGACTTCCTAAGCTCCCCACCGGGCCCAGGCTAGGCCCCTTCCCCACACCAGGAGGATCCCAGCTGAGGTCCCCTCCCTGCACCCAGCACTCTCCTCCCTGTTCTACAACTGGGGGAAGGGAGCAGCTCACCTGCTCTGGACCCTGCCAACCTGGCAGGCTGAGGCACAGGCGGTGCAGCCTAGGGTGCTGGTGGCTGCAAGCCTTCTCCCCCTCCCTGAAGCATGGGGCAGGGTTGCAGCAGCTCACAGCTGCCCCTGGGCACCATGCATGGAGACACTGCTCTCCACTGAGCCATCATCTGCCCGGGACCTGTGGGGGTTGGAGTGGCCTCGGGTTCCCACTGGCCCCACTGAAGCAAGACTCGGCTTGGCCAGCCACCCCCACTGCCTGAGGGCTGCGCATGCCCCACGGGCCTCATCGCCCTCATGAATCGCCATGGTCTGGCTGTCCCGTACCAGGAAGTGGCCATCCCAATTGCCATAGCTCACTCCCCGGTGCAGTTGGGCTTGCCCAGCAAGCATGTAGGCAGGAGCTGGGCCTCTGAGGGGAAGGATAAGGGATGCGCGGGCCAGAGTGTAAACACAACCCCCCCGCCACACACACACACACACCTTGTGCCAGCCCCTCACTGCGCTGCATTCCCAAACCACTGGGTGCCTCTGCCCCGCACTGTGCTCTCGGGAGGGATGCGGGGTGCCAAATCCCGCCTCTCTCTCTCTCTCTCTCTCTCTCTCTCTCTCGGAGAGGGCCCCGTGTCCCCAGTGGGCAGGTGGGGGCTCAGGCAAAGGCAAGCGATGCCAATCACCTCGCCTGAGCTCCCGCCCGCCCCCGGGTCGCACACGGGAGTGGGTCCCGCCCCCGCCTCTAAGTCACACACAGGGGCCTGGATGGCGGCTTGTGCTGTCCTGCCCTGACTGCAGTATGCATATTAACCGCCATCACTGTTGGCAGTTAATTTGCATATCACTCTGATCAGCCAATGGCGGGCATAGTGAAGGTATGGTCAATTACCATGTTTGTCTATTATTAGTGTAGATGTGGATTTTCCCCTTTATGTCCATTAAAAATAGCATTATGCATTTACATGCTCCTATGTTGGCTGTGTAGATATTTATGACTGTTATATCCTCTTCTTAGATTGACCCCTTTATTATTATAGAATGTCCTTCTTTGTATTTTTTCTTTTTTTTGTATTTTTTTTCTTTTAAAATTTTGTTTAAAGTCTATTTTGTCTGATATGAGAATTGTTACCACAGTTTTCATTATGTTTCTATTTAGATAGAATATCTTTTTCCACCCCTTTAAGTCTATATGTATTTTTGGATTTGAAATGGGACTATTATCAGCATGCAGGGGATCATGTGTTTTAATCCATTTAAACACGCTATGTCTTTTTTTTAGAGCATTTAATCCATTTATATTTAAATAATTATTGATAAGTATGTACTTATTGCCATTTTGGTTATTGTTTTTTTTGGCTGCATTTATACTTCTCTGTTCCTTTGTTCTCTCGACTTCTTCCCTTGGGATTTTCTGTTTCTCTTCAGTGCTTTATTTGGGTTCCTTTCCCTTTGTTCTTTGTATATCTCTTATAGGTTTTTGACTTGTGATTACCATGAGGTTTCTGGATATACTTCCATATCTGTAGCAGTCTATTTTAACCTGATAGGCATTTAAGTTTGAATATATTCTATAAGGACTACATTTTTACTCCCCCAATACACTTTATGTTATTAATGTCTTGTTTTAGATCATTTTATGTTATGTATCTCTTAACTACTTATTGTAGTGTGCGTTGAGTTTCATACCTTTTTTGTTTAACCTTTGTAGTAGATTTTTAAATGTTTTACTCACTGTTTTCATTAAATATTGGCTTTACCTATGAGATTTTTGCCTTTATCATATTTTCTTATTTCTGGTCATAGCTTTTCTATTTTTGGCTTAAAGAAGACCCTTTAACCAGTGGTTCTCAACCTTGGCTGCACATTAGAATCACCTGGGAATCTTTTTAAAATCCTGATTTCTGGGCCTTGTCCTTTGGAAATTCTGTTTGTTACTAATGTTGTGGACCCACCCCATAACAAAGAAACAGAATTTCTGGAGGACGAGGCCCAGAAATCAGGATTTTAAAAAGATTCCCAGGTGATTCTAATGTGCAGCCAACATTGAGAACCACTACTTTAACACATCTTGTAAAGTGGTGTAATGGTGATGAACTTTAGTTTTTGCTGATCCCGGAAATTATTTTCTGTTAAATCTGAATGATAATCTTGCTGGGTAAGTTTTTCTAGGTTATAGCTTATTTACTTCCAGCATTTTAAAGATGCCCCGTGACTCCCTTCTGGCCTGTAAAGTTGCTGCAGAGAAATCAGTGGAGTGCCTTATAGGGTTTCCTTTGTAACATTGGAGCACTTACAAACACTGATATTAGAGCAGCGGCTCTCAACCTTGGCTGCACATTAGAATCACCTGGGAATCTTTTTAAAATCCTGATTTCTGGGCCTCATCCTCCAGAAATTCTGTTTCTTTGGGGTGGGGCCACAACATTAGTAACAAAGAAACAGAATTTCCGGAGGACAAGGCCCAGAAATCAGGATCTTAAAAAGATTCCCAGGTGATTCTAATGTGCAGCCAAGGTTGAGAACCACTATATTAGAGTCTTCCTTCTGTGCTTTTCTCATGCTGTGTACTTGGACCTACGTCAAGAAATTGAGGTCAGAATTTGGTTGTGGCACTCCATGCGCTTGGATTAGAGCTATATGTCTCCTTGACCTGGGCCAGAGGTTACAGTGAGCAGTGTCAGGAATTAAGATCATCTTTAGCTATTAATGCTAGTTCAGCTAAAGATCATTATTAGGCAGAATCCAAGAAAAACACAGTATCTTCTACTTTCTAACTATTTATTGAAGTTCTCCCTATTCCCCTCTCAAGTGTGTTGAGCATCTCTTTGACTTCTTTTTCAGGAAAATTACTTATCTCCATTGCTCTACAGGTTATTTTCTCCAGGGATTTTTTTTTTCTTTTTTCTTCATTTGAGAGGTATTCTTCTGTCTTTTCATTTTATTTAACTTTCTATGTTTGTTTGCATATAAACAAGTTAGACTTTTCATATATCTGTCTTTCCCAGTTTTGATAAGGTGGCCCTATGTAAAAATAGGTGCTGTGTTGGCTCTGTATGCTGAGTGGTTTTATCAGGCCTGTATGAGCTGAACTGGTGCCTAAAGCATCCAGCACTCTAGCCTACCAAGCTCCAGCAGCTCCAGGTGGGGAGCCAGGTGCTTTCATAATGTCCTATTGATCCTACCTGCTCCATTTTTTTAAGGACAAAATGGGCTCAGGGAATATGCTGTAGCAAACTTGCAGGCTGACCATAACACCTGGATGGAAACCCCACCACCACCACCCTATGTAGGTGGAGGGGTCATAATCCATGACACTCATCAGCCCCTCTGACTTTGGAGGATTCCCACATTACAGGAGAGCTCCCATGGCTCCTCAACCTTCTTTATACACTTTCTCTTTTTTTTATTATAGAAAAAGTGGTCCCATGTAGAAACAACCTCTGTGTGCTTTTTATCACAGGTAGTTTTGGGAAGCTGTTTGAAGTGGAGCAAGAGTTTACCACAACTGAGTCACTAGCCTGGAAGCTGGAGCACCTCCCAGCAGGAAGCCAGGTGTATGTGGTTATACCCTGTTGTTCTTGCCTATGCCCTTTGTTTGGAGGCAAAAAGGCTCCAGGCAATATAGCTGGGAAAGCACTGCAGTAACCTTGCAGGTAGGTGAAAGCACCAGAATCGAGCTCCTATCTACAACACTGAAGTAGAGGGGAACATAAGCAATAGCACTCATCTGCTCCTGAAGGGTCCCTCAGTCTCCCAGCCTTCTCTATTCAGTTCTTTTCTCCTGTTTGTTCTTCAGAAGCTGTTTTCAACCCTCAGTTGTTTTTTGAAAGTAATTACCCTCTGTATATGTGTATATTTGAGTTTGCTCATTGGAGGGAGGAAGCTCAGCATTCTCCTATGCTGCTGCCATCTTGGACCTTTTAGAACTTCTCCAAAGAGTAGTGCTTCATGATATTTTTACAAAATAGTCCACTTTAAAAAATATATATCTTTATTGTTTTATTGTTGAAAGCTTTACAGATGTCCCTTTCTTTCCTCATTGATCCCATCCATCCCATACTCACCCCTCCCAGGCCTTCACCACACTATTGTCTGTGTCCATGGACTATGCATATAAGTTCCCTGGTTAATCTTTCCCCGTCCATTTCACCCACCCCTGCCTTCCCTCTGAGATTCATCTGTCTGTTCCATGCTTCTATATCTCTGGATCTATTTTGTTCATCAGTTTATTTTGTCCATAAGAGTGAGATCATGTGCTTTCTCTGACCAGCTTATTTCCTTTAGTATAATACTCTTCAGGTCCCTCCATGCTGTCTCAAGTTGTAAGAGATCTTTTTTACAGCTGCATAATATTTCACAGTATAAATGTACTATAGCTTTTCTTATCCACTCATCTACTGATGGGCACTTGGGCTGTTTCCAGATCTTAGCTATTGTAAATTGTGAATATATTCTTTCTTGTTTGTGTTTCGAGTTTCTTAGGACATATTCCTAGAAGTGGGATCACTGGGTCAAATGGCTACATCAAAATAAAAATCTTCTGCACAGCAAAAGAAACCACCAACAAAATGAATAGGGAGCCCACTGAATGGGAAAAATATATTTGCCAATGATATATCTTGATAAGGAGTTAATTTCCAAAATATATAAGGAACTCATACAACTTAACAAAAGGAAGACAAACAATCCAAGTAAAAAATGGGCAAAGGACCTAAATAGACATTTCTTCCAAAGTGGACATACAGAAGGCCAAAAGACATATATAAAAAATGCTCAAAGTCACTAACCATCCAAGAGATGCAAATTAAAATGACAAAGAGGTATGACCTTACACCTATCAGAATCACTACTATCAACAAATCAACAAATAACAAATGCTGGTGAGGATGTGGAGAAATGCAGACTGGTGTAAACATTATGAAAAATAGTATGGAGTTTCCTCAAAAAATTAAAAATGGAACTGTCATTTGACCCAGTGATCTCAAAACAGTCCACTTTTAAAAAATGTAAAAAATCTCATATACTCATTTAATGTAAATTGCAATACAGACCACATATTTTAGCTAAAATAGCAAATCAGTGACACCAAGCCTTCCTTCATTATGAGAGTCTTCTTCCCACTCTGTTGAAAATCACTGTCCTGTAGAAGATAGGAGCAGCAAGAGAGGCATAGTCCCATCCCAACACAGTGGGAGTGATTAATGTCACATAGCAATGGCAGGTTATTTTGTTATTGGAGTGTGATCATGTTTGATGCTTTAAAAACCTATAAATATGACATTGTACACATTTTACATTTGAATAGGCCATAGTCACATGTGGACCTGAGCCTGTCTTCTGGCTGACTTCTAATCTTGTGCTCAGTCAACTCATTCTCCTCCTGGTATATATACTCTTATCTGGCTATATTTTTATAAAGTTTAGTTCAAAGTGAACTAAATTAATAAATAGCCAGAAGCTCTTCCCATCTCGGCAAATAGACCTAGTAGGAGAAGGAAATTTGAGTGGACCAACTGTAAACTTTAAAAAAAGGGTTTTTTTAATTTGTTGATTTGAGAGGAGAGAGAGAGAGAGAGAGAGAGAGAGAGAGAGAGAGAGAGAGAGAGAGATTTGCTGTCCCACTTATTTAAGCTTTCATTGGTTACTTCCTGTATGTGCCCTGACTGGAGATCAAATCTATGACCAGGGTGATGCTCTAATCAACTGAGCTTCCCAGCCAGGGGCTCCAATTGTCAACTTTTCCAAAAGAGAATTTTATGTAACTTTATCATTTGCTACAAAGAAAATAAACCTTTCCCTTTCCTAAGAAATATTGATTGTAGAGAACTTTCACAATTAATTATATTATTATAATTATCAATGATTAATATTATTAAGACTATAAATAAGAATAGGAAATAATCATTCTCTGCCATCATTGAAACTTGGTAACAGTGTATTGCCACCCCCTCCCCAGTCTAATGCCATGGCACTACATAGGAAGATATGCCAAAGTCTGGAGAGAAAGTGAGAGAACATGCAGGTGGAAAAAAGGGAGGGGAGCAACCATCTCTGAAGGAAGTTCCGAGGCTAAGCAAGAAAGAGAGAGAGTGGCTGAGGGCTATCACTTTCAGCTCAGGTTAATTAGCTTAGCATCCTGCTATTACTTCCTATCATTTTGCTCTTCTGAATGTCAGAGTCCCTGAATTTATAAATGAAGTCATGAAAATACATCTACACGATGGAATACTATGCTGCTCTAAAAAGGAAGGAACTCTTACCATTTGCAACGGCATGGATGGAACTGGAGAGCATTATGCTAAGTGAAATTTTTTTTGAAGACACGGGGGAATAGGGGAGGCTAGGGGACTGTCTAGGGCTGGGAAAAAAATGGACACATATGTAATACCCTTTGTAATAAAAAATAAAATTTGAAAAAAAAAAAAAAGAAATGGAAGGCACAATCAATTGTCAAGCCAGTTTCCCAATAAATGGAAAATTCTACTCTGCTTGAACTACAGTGTGATTTTGCATCTCTTTCAGCAGATGAACAGAGGAAAGAGAATAAAATAAATCCCCAACCGCTCCTACGAATCACCCAAATAACAAAGCATAATTAAAGGGTTTTTTGCTTGATTTTGAGGATTTAGAGACATACCTTTCCCCTTGATAATATCAGATCTGAACAACTGCCTTCTCTTTCCAGTCCCACAGCCACTAAAATTCCCTCATCTAGAATGGCGTTGATGACCACTTATGAAAAATAGTGCTTCAGAGTGCACATGGGAATTTTTCATACAATCTATTGCTACTGAACATATCATTGTGCCAAATTAGTAGGATATTCATTAGATACTGACTAATCTGCTGTAACAATGATCCCAAAAATAAAATAGAGTTTATTTTTTCTCTTAGGTAATGACCTAGAGACGAAAAGTACAAGATAAGAAGCCACCCACAGCACCTGTCTTACAAGTTATCTCTAATCATCACCATTTTTAACTAACAGGAAAAAACAGAAGAGTCATCTGATATGGTATCACTTTTATTCACATTTCAATGAATTAAACTTCACTGGTCAGCCACAACAGGCTTCAACATTGACAAGAAAATGGAATCTGCAGATTGGTGACCATGTGTCTTACAGCAAGATCAAGTGGTTCCAAAGGGGAAACTATGAGAATGGATGTTAGAGAACAGTCATCTCTGTCACGAGGCATCTATGGCAGCATGGCTCATCTTGGATCTTCATAGCATAAGACCACACTCATAGTCCTGTTTGAAGTATCAGCCAATTATGTTGGTTTATTTTAGTCTATCCCTTGCTGACAGGTTGACTATTTCTTCCACCTAAGTCAACGTATTTCTTCCACCTAAGTCAACCCCAGATGCCACTCTGGTTTCCCTGAAAGTTTGTAAATTAACCCATACTTTTGCACTTAAGCATGTGTGCTCTCCATATCATTTTTGAAGACCTTCTGTTGTTTGTAATTTCTTAACAATCTGTGCCAAATATCATTTGAGCCACTTCTGTTTTATTTTCTATCACCCAGAAGGAGGTGTCCTTTGGACACCATGCTTTACCCTGTGGTGCACCTTTGGACAGCCTCTGCATCTGGTTTCACCACAGGAACAGGTCTTAATTCCTCACTCTACTCTGCTTCCCCCAGGTACTTTGAGTGGGACTTTGTGTTATGTCCCCAGGACCTGAAATTGCTACTCCAGCTCCTCTGAACACATGGGTAAGAGTGAATGAATGATTACAGGCATTTTCATCACTGTCAGATGCTCTCAGGTGTACCTGCCACAACTACGACCATCAGATACATAATTGACATGGAATTTGGAGAGATAAAAAAATCTTTGGAATGTGTTCAATTGATCTGCATTACTTTATTGATCCTATGAATTAAAAAATCTATTTTTAAAAATTATTGATAAAAGTACTGAGAAACCAAGAGACAAAATTATTTTTCTGGGATTTCACTGTTGTGGAACCTGAACCACTCACAAAATGGACTTTTAAACTTAAAATCCTATTGCTAGGAATTCATCATAAAAAAGAATCACAAATATAAACAAAGAACAATGTACCAAGCTGTTCATTCCAGAATTATATATTGTAGTTAAGGACTGGAAGCTACTTTACTGTCTAACAAAAAGAAAATAATTAAGAACATGATTTCCAGACTTTGATTGTTCAGTTTTTCTACACTCATCATCAAGTTGTAATTTTTCTCATTTGACACTTTACTTTAAATCTACTTCTTTTTACTTGGTCTTATTCTAAGTATCATATCCATAACATTACAGGAACCTGCAGTAGTTAGGTATTTTTCTCTGATATATATATTTGTCTGCATATTAGCTAAAATAATCTTATATACTACTAGTGATTCCTATACCCTAGATTTGATAACTTAAGAAAATCAAATCATATTATACCCACACTGCAAAATATTTTTCAGCTACTAAAATTAGTTTTTCCGGTATAGGAAAATATTTATATTATGATGTAAAGTGGAGTAAAAAATACACCATGACTAAATTTTATAAAAATATGTCTATGAAAATATGCAAAAAATAAGATTATCTCTAGATTGTAAGATTAGTTAGTTGCTATTTTCTTTTTTATGCTTTGTTATATCTTATGACAATGATTATGCATCACTTTTATACCAGGGCAAAAAAAGTTTTATTTTTAAGCCTTCTATTAAGCATCTATTTGATGAGTTTATGAGCTAGGACTTGCCTGCAGGTGCCTGTGATATAGGGGAACATACAGGACAGTAAACGTGAGGCAATGTGTGAGTATAGTGCAAGTGCTGCTACAAAAAATGAATCCTCTTCCCTTCGTTTAATGTTCTTCTCTCACATAAGGACCCAATGGTTTCCCAGTGACTTAAGTTGGGAGAACAGAATAAGCTCCCCTGAGGATAAACAGATGTCAAATAAGACTGGAAGGTTTAGATTAAATTGTCAATAGCTCAGACCTACCAGAGACACCTTAAAAGCCAGCCCTTGAGGCATTTTCACAGGGTTCTCCATTTTTACAGATGGGACCCTGCTTGGCCTTCTGAGACCTACAAGAATTAGAAACAGATGAGAAATCTTGCCCTGCCCTCATTCATGCATGAGACTCACTGACGAACTGAAATGTTATAATACTCTTTGGATAGAATGAAAAGTCAACATTCCTTACAAGAAATCACCTCAGTGATGATGCAGATTATGATGATGATGTGACTAAGAAAAGAGAAATAATATTACTAAATTAACAGGTGTAACACAATGACAAAAATGATTGCTAACAAGTCTATGCAAAAGGAGCCCACATCTCTGTTTGGATATAAACACTGACCACCAGGGTTGGACCAGTCCCTAGGGGGAGTCCTGGGAGTTAAAGCATAAATGGCCTGGAGTCCCAGGCTTCAGGGAGTTCAGGCTGGAGCCAGGGCAGAGGACAGTCAATCATGCGTTCTCCTGAGATTCTGGGTGAACACAGATCTGCATATTTTGGCTATAAAGGGCAATTCTAGTTTTTGTAATCAAATTTTTCTATGTAATTAATTTTTCTCATTCTTTTGTAGGATTATTTCTTCCTTTTTTCAATAGTGTAATTGTAGCTTTCATATCCTCACACTAAATAGCTACAGAGCCCAATCTGAATAAACAATCTTTATAAGGGAAAATGCAAGAAATTCAATAAGGGATGATTTTCATTTAATTGTGTCAAGTTCATAACAATTATAGATTTTAATGATCTTTACAGAGATTTTAATGGAAAAACGGTATTTTCAATTTTTAGTTGTCATTTTAGAACAAGAATCAGAAACTTTAAATGTCCAAAAAATCACCTAGATTTGAGTCATAGTCTCTGTCCAAGTCTACTGTGGTTGCAGAAGACACAGGACCCCTAAGGACTTATTCAAAGAAATGGAGGTATATAGAGCTCATGCCCCTGATGAAATGCAGGGATTATACACATCCCCAAATACAAAAATGCAAGCACACCCACATGCTCTTAAATTACCATCAATCATGACAGTAAAGGATCTTAGGTGCCAGGAGCTCTGAGGATTCAAGTAGAGCCTAGGGCTGTTCTTGTAGGTCAACAGGGTTTAACCCTTAGGAGGTAAAAATCTAAGTACATTCTAAGTATAAAGGATTCTTTGGAGGATGTGGGGATCTTGTGTTTTTCTTGGATTCTGCCTAATGATGATCTCTAACTGAACTAGCCTCAATAGCTAAAGATGTACTTAATTCCTGAAACTGCCCACTGGTGCCTCTGGCTCAGGTCAAGAAGCCATACAGTCCTGATACAAGTGCATGGAGTGCCACAACCAGATTCTGACCTCAATTTTTTTGCCTAGATCCAAGTACACAGCACAAGAAAAGCACAAAAGGCAAACTCTAATATCAGTGTCTGTAAGTGCTCCAGTACTCCAAGGAAACCCCATAAAGCTCTCCCTTCCATAAACGTTGATCAGACTCAGGAAACTTGTCTCTCTACCTGCTATTGCTTCTTGGAATTACCTTCACCTTCTCTTTGTCCCTCTTTCTGTTGCTACAGATGCCACTTGAATACCTGGCACCTTCCTCTCCAAGCCCCCATCCAGGACACAGCATCCTGATTGGTCTGAACACCAGCCCCAGACTTCACTCTGATCCAGGCTGAGGATTTCAGAATAGAGTCTTTTCACCCAGTATCTCAGTATGAAAAGAAGCAGCAAACTCTATGCCTTTCCTCAACGAGGTGTCCCAGGATAAAAGCCATCTGTTCCAGTCTTGCTCCTCATGGTCCTAGCAGGCTCTGGGTGAAGCAGGATCATGCTGCTTATTTCTGTGTGCAGTACTGGAAACCAGAGGCTCCATGAGCAGAGTGTCTGCTTTCTTAATTGAGGATTAGTTTTTTCTCATGGGTCTGGGCCGTAATGACTCAAAATTGTTATGTTTGGCATGAAAGACATAGTTATTTTTAAAGTTGCACTTCCTACATTGCTGCACACATAATATTGTTTAATAATAGGGCACCACTACACTCTGAGGTTTTAAGCTATGACAGGTGGATTACTGGAGGCCCATTGCAGTGAAGGTGACATTAGGGAAATGACAGTGGATGCCAGGGTCCTCTCCAGAAAGACAGATGTAATAATATCTTTTAATATTGATGTTTTAGTGTTAACTCAATTTAGAGTTTCAGCAGAGCCAGAACATAGAATAGGGGGTGTCAGAAAGAACTTTGATTTGAAAAGCCTGTCTTCCTCCTATTGAGGATCCCCATACTCTTCATTGGTGTGCAAGGATCGGTTCTAGCTAGAGGTTTAACTTCCTACACACCTGAAGCCCATGGCTAGTCAACACTGCACATCTCCAATTCAGGGCATAGTGGGGTGGGAGGGGTAGTATAAGACCTAAGGAGGGAGATGTTTTTCTATGAGAAGATATGTTCTCACCTTCCCTCACCCCTTTAGGATAGGAAGTGAGGTTTTAGATGGAGATATAATGAAGGAGTTTCTTGGTGAGATGAGGCAGACCTAAGAATAGGAACACTAGGCTAGGAGTCCAGGGACATGCTCAAAGGGGACTCCTTCTTTGTGAAGGGTGGATGGCTTGTGGTAAGTAAGGGAAATCCAAGTTCAGTAGGAATGTACCATTTCAAAAGAGTATAATTCTCTTTTGAAATTGTCCTATTCCAAAAGTAGAGAGATTTACACATGCAATACCTGTACTGGAGAGGCCCTCAAAGGAAGAGGTTTGCTTTGACTAATTTCCTCCAGCAGATGAGGAGATACCTAATATTTGAGGAACTACACTCTGAGGTTTTAAGCTATGACAGGTGGATTACTGGAGGCCCATTGCAGTGAAGGTGACATTAGGGAAATGACAGTGGATGCCAGGGTCCTCTCCAGAAAGACAGATGTAAGACATAGCAGAACCATTGCTTCTCACAGCTCTAAGTAGTGGTTGTCACGCCCAGGGAGAAGCAATGAACACACTTTCATCCCATGTCTATTGTGGTTGGGATGGTTCATTGGAGGTCTGGCCAACAGGAATATTGCAGTTTTGACTCAGTACTAGGAGAAGCTCTGGGGGCAGGAAGGAGAAAGGGTGTGGGAGGAAATGGTGCTGAAGCTTGGTGCATCAAGGGGAGAAAACCGAAGGAAGATGTTAGGGGTTTTGTCCCCAGAAGGAAATGTGCTCAGCTTAAACAGCTCCCTCCCCTTGCTGTGAGGCCTGCGTGGTGAAAGTCTTTGGGTTGAGGTGTGAAGCTGTTTCACTTTATTCTGAGTCAGAAAAGACTTTCTGAGAAAGTGTGTCACACACAGAGAGGAATGACCTTATGGTGTCAGTGTGTAGAGAACATAAATGGTTGCTGGTTGCTGAAGAAAAACCTATGGTTGGTTCATTACATAACAGAGTGAAAGTAGCTTTTTTAAACAAATAAACAAACACAACATAGAGACCGTTTTCAGAAGGGTGGCAAGAAAACATTGTTTGGCTGTCCCTAGGGTAGAGAGGAAGGGAGAGAATGGAAAAGGACACCACCAAACCCTGACTTTACCCCACATCCCCTGGTTCTGTCCCAGAGAGGGACAGTGATGACAGGGAAAGGCAAAACGAAAGGCAACTGGGACTCAAAATGCAAAACCAAGCAAAGCAATACAACCTATGAATATGAAGACAACTATTTTTACTTTTCAGCCTTTTTTCCCCTTTATTGATTAAGGTATTACAATTGTGTCTTTATCCCCACAATGTCCTCTCATCCTCCCAATCCTGCCCTCACCCTCACCCCCTGTTGTCCACATCCATTGCTTATATGCATGCATACAAGTCCTTTGGTTGATCTCTCCCCCTCACCCACACCCTCCCCTACCTTCCCCCTGAGTTTTGAGCATCTGATCAATGCTTCTCTGTCTCTACATCTGTTTTTGTTCATCGGTTTATGTTGTTCATTATAATCCACAAATGAGTCACAGCATGTGATATTTATCTTCTGACTGACTTATTTCACTTAGCATAATGTTCTCCAGCTCCATCCATGCTGTTGCAAATGGTAGGAGTTCCTTCCTTTTTACAGCAGCATAGTATTCCATTGTATAGATGTACCACAGCTTTTTTATCCACTCATCTGCTGATGGGCATTTAGGCTATCTCCAAATCTTATCTATTATAAGTTGTGCTGCTATGAACATAGGGGCGCATATATTCTTTCTGGTGTTTCAGGTGTCT
>NW_006298678.1:275963-299555 GCF_000327345.1 Myotis davidii | reverse complement strand
TACTTTATGCCTGTGTTCCCTTTCCATTTCTTCTTTTTACAGAAGTCCCTTTGGCATTTTTTGCATCACTGGCTTGGTGGTAATAAACTCTCTTAGCCCTTTTTTTCTATGAAGCTCCTGATTCCACCTTCAATTTTGGATGATAGCCTTGCTGGGTATAGTATTCTTGGATTCATTCCCTTGTTTTGCATCACTTTATATATTTCATTCCATTCCCTTATTGCCTGGTGTGTTTCTGTTGAGAAGTCAGCTGGTATTCTAATAGGAGATCCCTTGTAGGTAACTGTCTGTCTCTCTCTGGCAGCCTTTAAGATTCTTACTTTGTTGTTGGTGTTTGCCAAGTTAATTATGATGTGTCTTGGTGTTGGTCTTTTGGGGTTCATCTTGTTTGGAACTGTATGTGATTCTTGGACTTGTGCAGTTTTTTTTTTTTTCTTGCCAGTATCAGGAAGTTTTCTGACATTATTTCTTCAAACAGGGTTTCTATTCCTTGCTTCTATTCCTTTCTTTTTTCTGTAATGTTTTAATTGTAGCACCAATTGCTTTGCTACCCAGTTTCTTTTGGGTGTGGTGCTACTGGTGTGACCTCTCAGGTCTCCTGGGCTTGGTAGTCTAGTATAGTTCCCTACTTGTGCTATTTGGGTTCTCTTGATGTAGGCCTGTGAGCTGGAAAGGTGTAACTGAGGTGTCTAGAAGTCAGCAGCCATAGAGGGGGTTCCCCAATTTTTGTTGTCTTGTGCCTTTGGTTGAAATCACGTGTGCCCAGCAGGGACTCACAGTGGCACCAAGGAACTGTCTGTTGGGGTGGTGGGGCTCAGGAGACCTGTGTTCTGGAAAGGCGTGACTGTGGTGTCCAGAGTTCTGTCATTGTGGGGTGGGCAGACTCAGCTTTTGCTGCTGCCTCCATGGTTGGAAACACGTGATTCCAACAACAGCTCACAAGGCACCTGTAGTGTGTTTGCCAGCAGGGTGTACTGACACATTCTGAAGGGCCCTGGCACTGAAGCCACTGGATTGTAGTGTCTGTGGGCAGGTATCCCAGAAGAGGGAATTCAGCGTTTCTACAGCCCAGCAGTGCACCCCTGTTTGTGTAAGTGCATGAGCAGCAAGCCTCATAGCGGGGCCCAGGGCTGCCTGTGGAATGGTGGTCTTGGGAAACCTGCAGACTGGAAAAGCATGCAACTGTAGTGTCCAGAGTTCTGCAGCTGTGGGGTGGGTAAACTCAGTTTTTGCTGCTGCACTGATGGTGGATAGGCACGAGTTCCCGGTGGTGGCACACAGGAGCACCGGCAGTGAGTTTGCTAGAGCAGGTGCACTGAAGCACTCTGAAGGGCCCTGGCACACTTAATGGAGGTGTCTTTTGGCTTACTATCCAGGGTGGGTGAATTCAGAATTTCTACTGCCCAGGGGAGTCCCTATTTGTCCAAGATCGGACCTAGCGGAGGCTCACTGCGGCTTCCCAAAGTGCCCTGTGGATAGATGGGCTTAGAGAGAATGAGCAACTGTGGCAGTGCCTTTGCTGGGCGCTGAGCTCTGACGCACTCTGAGCGGCCCTGGCGCTTAAGTTGTGCAGCTGGGTGTGTGTGGGCTGTTATTCAGGCAGAGGGAATTCAGAATTTCTACTGGGAGGCAGTGCACCTGTGCCTGTACAAAATCACACCCAGGTGGGGCTCACTTGACTCCTAAGTGAAGTCTATGTAGTGGTGAGCCTCGGAGACATGCGCGCTGGAGATGCGGAAATGTGATGTTGGAGGTCTGCTGCTGGGGCGGGGGAGGCTGCACTTCCTGCTGCAGCGCCTAGCTCCTTTGGAGGTGGTGATCCCAGGGTCTGGGAGTCTGCGGGTGTGGCTGCAGGATTTTGGCTGGAGTGGCTGCAGGGTTGCAGGCAGTGTCCAAGGGCTGTCTGGGTGGTGGTGCTGATGAGTTCCTAGAAGAGGCCACTCTCCTCTTCAAGGTGGCATGAGCTCTGTGCCAGAGTCCAGCAGTCCGGGGAGTGCTGCAGCGGTATTAGTCTCTCCCTGTCCCAGAGAGCCTGGCCTGCCAGCCTTTGCTCCTCCTGCCAGATTTAACTGTCCCTCCCTCACTCACACACACACCACACACATCCACACACTCTCCTTTCATCTCCTCACTCACTCACTTCCTATCCCTCCCCGCCGTCCTGCCAGCCGCCATCTTTCCAGCCTTTTTGACTGGTCATTCTCTTCACTTCTTTGCCCGAATTCAACCTGGCCCTACCATTCAAGAGGATATCCATATTTCTCCTTATCCTTGATCCATTACAAGCAACTTCTGCCCCAGCATCTCATTGAGGCTATTTCAATGAGTTTGGGGTGATGCTAAATCTTTAGAGCCAGTGGTGTTCAGGATCTCAACTCTTAACTTCAATTCATTTCTTCCACATTATTTAACGTTCTCTTTCCAGAATCAATCTCTCTCTGTCACTCTTTCTCTCTCTGTCTCTTCTCCCCTAACCCCCTGCCCCTATCCTCAGTGATCACTCTTTTCCTTTGACCTTAAAACCTTACTTTTCCTTTTCCGGATCCTTAAATATTAAAGTTTACAAGGGATTTGCCTTGAGCTTTCCTTCCTTACTTTCTACTCTCTTTTGGCAATCTTAGGGGCTTTTATCATTTCAGTCGTCATCAATTCTCCAATAACTGCAAAATTTATATCTTTATATTTTGAATTCCAAATTTACTTGGAGATCTTGTTGGCATGTCTGAAACTAAAGTTGTGATATTTTTTCCAAACTTCCTACAATAATTTCCTCCTCAGTAGACGGCGCCATTAGCCTCTCAGCTTTTCATGTTAGAAACTTCATGTCCTTTCTGACACCTTTTCTTGAACCTTTATCACCAGTTTTCAAGTTCTACCATTCTGCCTTCAAACAATATTTAAAATTGTCCAATTGCTTCTCTCCCAGCCATTATCTGACATTGGAATGTTCACTTGTATCCCCTATTATCATGTCAAACCACCGGTCCTTGGCATCAAGTTTAAAATCATTCCTATGGTCTCAGAGTCTGTCTTTGATCTGGTCTGTGTCTCATCATTGCCACTCTCTTCTCTCCATGCTCCAGAGACTTACTGTTCGTGACTTCCTTCAGTTCCCTGGAAAAAAAAAATAGATCTTGTACTTAATTCACTAGTTTATACTACTTTCCAAGTAATTTTTAAGACTTAACCATCACCATCACTTTCTTTATTTTTTAAGATTATTAAGTTGACTTTAGAGAGAGAGGAAGGGAGAGGGCAGAGAGAAACATCAATGTAAGAGCATAACTTTGATGGACTGTCTCCTGCACGCACCCTACTGGGGATGGATCCTGCAACCCAGGCATTTGCCCTATGGACTGAGCCCAACCAACTGAGCAACACTGGTCAGGGAAACCATCACTTTCTTAGTACATTCATAAGAATGACAAAAGCATACGTCTTAATGATCTGTGTTGTAAAGTTCTAGTAGAAATGTAAAAATCACAAGAGCATATCCTCAGTAGTATTTATAAATACACTTGCTAATTATTACTGGGAGAGAACATGACTAATGCAGAGTCATATGTTTAAAAAAATAAAAGGTCAGGAGGATTTTCAAACTATTAAAACATTTCTTTATGGAGCGAATTTGCATCTGGATTTTTGTCTTTGCCTTGATCTCTGTCTCTTCCCAGGCAAAGAGAAGCTATTGTTAGAAATGTTAACTACCCAGGTAAACAGATCTGATAGGAATGGTCAGGATGTGGTAAGGCCTCCTGAGAATGATTGTTGTTGTTTTAAATCTGAGGTGAATGGAAACCCCCAGGTATCACAAGTTATTACAAACCATTGAAATGAAATTGGTTATGTACATAACAACCTGAAAATAAATACCTTTATCTTAAAATGGGCCAAGAAGATTCAACTATTAATCTTGAATAGCTGTAAAGTTAGCTAATAACAATCCCAAGGTCTTTTTTAAAATCAAGTAGCAAAGACACATATTTTAAATAATGTAGTCAATTTGGAAAACAATTTGGCAGTTTCTTAAAATGTTAAAGATAGACTTACTATATGACCTAGCAATTCTACTTTTGGTGATCTACCTGAGAAAAATGAATATATCCAAAACATATGTCCACCCAAAGACTAACATGCAAATGTTTATAGCAGCATTATAAACAATTACCCAAAGAGTGAGAACTGGTGAGTTGATAACAAACTGTGCCATAGCCACTCAATGGAATGAAGTACTGATGCATGCTACAACCTGTATGAACCATGAACATATTATGCTAAGTGAAAGAAGTCAATCACAAAAGACCACTAGTGTATGACTCCATTTTAAGAAATTTTCAGAAAAGGCAAATCTACCCAGACGAAAAGTAGATTGGTGATTGCTGGTTCTGGGGTGGGAATGGGAACTAATTGCAAATAGGCACAGGTTTCTTTTAAGGGTCTGGGGAGGGAAATGTTATGCTAACATTAGTGCCCTGGCTGGTGTTGCTCAGTGGTTAGAATGTCATCCCCCACACAGAAGGGTTGCAGGTTTAATGCCAGGTCAAGGATATGTGCCTGGGTTACAGGTTCCACCCCCAGCACCAATGGAGACATGTGTGGGAGGAAACCAATGAATGTGTCTCTCTCACATTGATGCTTCTCTCCCTTTCTCTCTCCCTCTCACTCCCTTCCTTCCACTCTCTCTAAAAAATCAATGAAAGAAATGTCCTTGAGTGAGGACTAACAAAATAAATAAATAAATAAATAAATAAATAAACAAACAAACAAACAAACAAATAAACAAATAAATAAATTAGATTGGAGTGATGGTTGCACGATTCTATAAATTTACTGGGAACCACTCAATTGTATACTTAAGAGAATAAATTCTATAGGCAGCTATACATTGTAGCTCAATAAAACTTTTTTCATGTCATGTTTTTCCTATGTTTCCAACTATGCTACCAAACTTGCTTCTTTTTCTTTTTCCTTCTGGCTTGCTTCTGTTCCACAGAATCTTATTTGTGAAGAACACCTACTGGGCTGGATTCCTGCACATTCATTCCAACATTTTTGACTCTGAAGGCGTTCCCTCAAGTCAAATTTCCCAGATATAGCACAGATATCACATGAGCAGTTGGGGTTATTTTAAAATGCATTTCAGAAGCATTAAAATACAAAATGCTCCACAGAAGAACCTCTTGCTGATGAGGGTTAATTGATTTTAATTGCTTGTTTGGTTGCCATCCTCATGTTCAGTGCCTGCCACACCTACAGTCACATGGGTATTTCACTAAAAGCTAATTGAGAGGGACTTTCTACTAAAGGTTGTGGGACTGGAGGAGAGGACTATTTTTTGTTTTCCATGGGTCTGAGTGGCATTGCCACTCAGATGGGCCTGGCTCCACATCTCCTGGGTATCAACCTGGATAGAACACTGAGCTTTCCCTGCCAACCACTGGAGACTCTACCCTGCAGGTATCCCTCTCAGCAGACTACAGCCTGGGTCTGTGGCACAGAGCATAGTGAGGAGCTCTTGAGGAGGTTTGGGCAGGTTTGAACAGTATCAGAATCACATGGGAAGAGACTGAGTTGTGGGGCTGGAGGGGAGGGACATTTTTACCCCATGCGCCTAAGTGGCACCTCCATTCCTGTGCAGAGCCCTCTCCCAACAGGACCAAATCTTGGTATGTTTTAGCCTGGTAACCTCTGCTGGCCTCATCCTGATAACTCCCTGAGACCCCACCCCATCACAAAGGTTTTAGGGACCCAGGCCTTGGCATACACTGAGACTATTGCTGAGTGGCCTCAGACCCAGCACTGGCACCAAGTTTGAATCTGTATCAACCTGGTAAACACCACTACCCCCTACCTGGTGACTCACTGAGAAACCTATCTCACACAACTCACGCATCACCAGAGGCTTTTCCAGTGACTGAGATTGACAGGCAACAGGCAGGCAAAGCTGTATAGTGGGGTGTTTTTAGCCTTTTGCTGACCTGCCCCTGGGCTCAGAGCCTGTTGAAGCCAGCCTTGGCATTGAGCTTACCCCCTCCCATGCACACCCAGGTCCAGAAGAGGCAGACACAGCAAACTGCAATCAAAACATAATTTTTTTAAAAAATCAATTAACCTACTCACTGCTTCTTCTAGAAGAAAGAGCTTGACATTTTCCTAGGTAAAATTATCATGCTCAACTAGTACCATGTAGAGAAAATATACCCTATTGGTGGCTATCAAGCTGTTGAATAAGAATAAGGTGGTTTCCCACAAACTTACATGGATGGGGAACCTTGTGAGGTCAAACGATCAAAGTATTGAAAAACATGTAAAAATTCACAGAAATTACAGAAACATGTTCATGATATGGGTACATGTATTTATATTTACAGAGGACACCCCAGGCTGTCAATAGTAATGATTTGGGCGGAGAGGAATGGAATTGGTTGAGAAAGGGGTAAGGCAAGGCCTTTTGTTCACTTAGTTTGGACACTTCTGGACTGGTTTTTAAAAATAAACCTGTATAAAATTTGTGAATTAAAGAGCAAAGGAAAAGAAAGATGGAAGGTGTGACTGAGTTCTTTCTTTGCTTGTGTTCTGCCCTCTATAACCCCTCAAGTGATGGCAGAGCTGTGAATCCCAGTGGGGATTGGCATAAGGTTTAGCACCATATTTTGGAACTCTGACCACATAGTAGTGTGTCCAGTCTGGACACTGAGCACTGATCGGACTTACCTGGCTAATGAAACACTTCATTGAGCATGCTGCCTATTGGATTGTAAACATTTTCCATTTGCAGCTAAAACTGGATGAGTGCACTGTGAAACAAGGGAATAGCTTTTCCTGGAAAGCTGAGCAATAGAACAGTCCACATGACCGGCTGAGCCTGACTGCTTTGAAAGGTAGATTTATTCCTTTGCTACGAAGAAGAGTTGTGCCCACAGCACTAGTGAAGAAGTATTCCTGCCAGCGTTTCCATTTATAACCTCTCCCTCTTTTTAAAAAGCTACAGTTGTTTTAAGATTTCTTGCCCCAGGCAACAACCTCTTTATAAACAACTCTTTATATTCTCCACATGACCCTCCAGTTTTTCCTGTTCCAGGGTGCTCAGGATCCCTAAGGTGGAGAGCCTCAGCTTATAGTAGAGACAAAATAGTTTCTATCCTCCGAAGTCCTCTTGGCTTGGAGCAGGTTCAGTAAACTATAGTCACTGAAGCTGAATCTAGCTCCCCGCCTGTTTTTGTACAGCCCGTGGCTAAGAATGATTTTAACAATTTTCAATATTGAAAAAAAGTCAAAAGGATAATATTTTATGACATATGAGTACAATATAAAATTCAAATTTCAGTGTATATAAATAAAGACTTTGGGAACATAGCCACACTGTTCTTTAAATACTAGTGCTACAAGAGCAGAATTTAGTAGTTGTGATTGAGGCCATGTGACCTGAAAAGCTTGAACATTTATGATCTGACCCTTTCAGAAGAAGCTGGTTGACTCGTAGTATAATGGGCACATCAACATCAGGGGCTTTGGTAGTAACAGCTGGGAGGAGTCTGCATTGAATTTCTCCTTTAAGATTCCAGCAACTGGAGTAAAACTTATGAGGAGTTACTCTCCAGCTAACTGGAAAGTATGACAAGTGACTTCTTCCGACATGAGCTGAAGTGACCTGTGTGGGGTATTCAGAGGAGGAGAATGCCAGGCATAGCTGGTTATGTGACAGCATCACTGCTGTAATGCCATTGCACTGCTTTCCTAACTTCTGAGGCACTGTTCATTGTAATTCACACCATTGATTCAATCATAGCTTTTCTAGAAAGGCAATTGTATAATACCTGCTAATCTGAAAATGCTAATGAAAAAATATGTTAATTATTTCAATACGGTTGTCACCTCCCACCCCTAAAAGTGAGATTCTTGAGGACTGAGACTGTGTCCTACCCATTTTTCAACCCAAAGTTCTCGTGGCGCTCCAATATATCAGGAACCCCTAAAACAGGGTTTGCAGTCCTTGGTGTATGACATCTGTTTGATGAACCTATTTCTGGCATTTTAAAAATGAAGTAGGACAGAATAGTACTAGAAGTACAAAGACCAAGGTAAACTAGAGTATAATAAAAAACAGAACATATGAATTGAATAGAATAAGTTTCATTTCATGATGCTCCTGTTTCACTTGTAGACATGGATGATGATGGAAACACTTCTTACCAGTAAAACAAGTTTGAAAGTCTCTGTCCTAGGGGACATGTTGGATCTGTGATTGTATTAAAATGGCGGTTGCAATATGTGATATGAGATTGCACAAAAGTATCAGGCAGTGAGAGTGGAGTAATCTGTGAGGTAGCCAGCCTACCTTCAAGCACTTCCCCAGCACATGCCATGGGCTTTGTGCTGGGCTGAGTGCAGTGAAGGTTGTAAAGTAATCCATGATGTGATTTCCATCCTCAAGAATCTACAGCTATTGAGGAGCAAGATTTATGCTTACAACCCAAAACAAAAACTAAGGGAGGTTTAGCTCACTCAGAGAATGGGAGGAGGAAATCACACCTATGGTGAGAGGTGGAAAACAGGTTGCATGTAAAAGAATGCAGGGATGTTAGTTGAATGATTTTGATTTATTCAGCACAGAATATTTGCTCTTTAAGTTTCAACCAAAATGAGAAGCCTTCCCTGTGAACCCCACTTCATCCCCTTGAGAAGTGTTTCTCCTTTTTCCTTGTTTGGTTCCTTCCCTTTCTGTTCTTGGTGACTTAGAGGGGGCAGGATGGTTCTCACTCATCCTCATGTGCTCAGAGCCTTCCACCACAAATTGCAGTACAGAAAAGCAACTTGATCTAGTCCAGGGGTGGGCAAACTTTTTGACTCGAGGGCCACAATGGGTTCTTAAACTGGACCGGAACAAAAGCATGGATGGAGCGTTTGCATGAACTAATATAAATTCAAAGTAAACATCATTACATAAAAGAGTACGGTCTTTTTTTTCAATAGTTTTATTCATTTCAAACGGGCCGGATCCGAACCGCGGGCCGTAGTTTGCCCATGGCTGGTCTAGTCTGATGATAAATTAATGAATGAAGAAATTTGATGAGTAATATGTCAGTTAGCTTTCAATTGTATAAATGGTGAGCTTCAAAACATCCGTTTAGTTCTGAGAAGAGAAATGGCTTAATCTGAACCTGGGGTAGCTACGGAGAATTTCCTCTTCCGGTGCTTTTACAAGTGAAACATGTTCCTAAGGAAAGCTTGTAAGATTTCTTGAAACACATCATGGAGGCCAATGGAAGCTTTGATTACCATAAAAGAGATCTGCAAGCAGATTTCTTAGAAAAAATCTTAGAATATTTCTCATTACTAAGAATTTATGATTTCCTGCAAGCTAAGATTTGCATTTTGTCCACATTGCTTTAATTCAAAGACACGTGTCTGGTGTTATGTTCACCTCTGTGTCATTTGAACCACTAGCAGAAGGACCAGCTTCTTACAGATGCAAAATGTACCTTTGTTTGAATACAGTTAGTTTCATTTCATTTTGTAGCAGCTGAATGAATATAGGTCTGAATTTTGTTTTTTAGAATGATTACTTGTTTTTCACCTTATGTGGTGTGAGTCAGCAATTATTTAAACTCTTACTAAGGAGATATATAAAAATTAGGGATATTTTTTTCTTCTGCAAAAGAACAGTAATTGAAACTGGAGTTTTGGTAACTTAGATGACACAGGACTCCTATGGCCCACATCCTACCTTATTTTCAATGAAGAAAATGTTGCCTTTGCCAAATGCAAGATGAGTTGACAAAAACTTGGCTTTTTGAATGGAAAAGAGCCCTGCAGGTCAGGCAAAATGGCTTACTACCCTGCTCAGAGTGAAAGAGCAGACAGTGAGAAATCATCTTCCACTCTGAGTGGAACAAGAATTGAACCGGTTCATTTAAATTCTAGATTTGAATTGGTGAGCCATGTGACTCAATTTTTTCCTTTCCAAAGAGGATGATGGCTCAAAGAGCCAAAGCTGATGATGATGGCCATCTTAGTGAGTTTTGGCTGTTATAACAAAAAACCAGACATTGAATAGCTTATATATAACAGACATTTATTTTTTATAGTTTTGGCCGCTAGCAGTCCAGGATCAGGGTGCCAGCAAGGATGTGTTCTGGAGGAGGACCTCTTCTGGGTCACAGACTGCTCATTGTTTCCTCATATGATCAAAGGGATTAGGTAGCCCTCTAGGGTCTCATTTATAAGGTCACTAATCCCATTCATGAGGGATCTACCCTCATGACCTGATCACTTCTAAAAGGCCTTACCTCCTACTGTCATCACAATGGGTGTTAGGAATTCAACATATGAATTTGAAGGTACACAAACATGCACAGAATTATAATAACAATAGTGACAATGATGTTGGCACCTCCTATATATTGCAGGGTTTTGCATTTCTGGAAGCATATTTGTACAATGACCTTATTTATATGCATACCTCCTTTGCTAGTATGGGCTAGACCACAATGACTAGCTCCAGAAGGCCGAGGAGGGTTTAGGGGGCAGGAGGGAGGGGGGTAAGAGATCAACTGAAGGACTTGTATGCATGCATATAAGCATAACCAATGGACATAAGACACTGGGGGGTAGGGGAGGCAGGGGATTGTCAAGGGCGGGGGAAAAAAGACACATATGTAATACCCTTTGTAATACTTTAAGCAATTAAAAAAAAAAGAGAGAGAGAGATAAAAAAACTGAAAGAGAGGTTAGGAAAAAACCTAATTTGAGGTTGGTTTACCAGTGCTTGATTCCCATGCCCAGTGTCCCTGACCTCTGCAACATTCTGTGATAGTCTCACTTCCCTTCTGCTCCTTGTCACATTTACAGAGTGAGACCATGAACATTGTTGACAGTGTCTGCTTTCTGCTTTCTAATGTAACAATATATCAGTTGTTTCCATATCAGTACAAATAATCTATTTTATGCTTTTCAAAAGATTCAGCATTCCATAGTATAATATTTAATTCTGTAAGATTTCCCCTACTTATAGAGAGCTATCTTGCTTCTAATCTTTCACTATTACAGTCCTTAAACAGCTGTGGACATGTAGCTGTCACTTGTAAGATTCCTAGACTCTAGATACATTCCTAGATTTCTAGTTTCCTACACTCTTGTTCCCTAGATTTCTAATTGCTAGGGTAAAATGTCTGCGACTCTTAAATTATATGGATACTACTATGTTGCCCTCAAAATGAGTTTGGGGTGTTATAACAATGTGCCAATGTGCATTTCCACCAGAGGGTAAGCCAGGGTCTTTCTCCACATTTTACCAACTCTGGACATTAATAACCTCTAATTTCTAAAGAACTGGAACTAATAGTAAATTGATTTTTTTTTTTTTGGAGTATTAGGAGACACAGATGCTGATAGAGATACTAATTCAAAGAAGGAAGAATTCCTTACTTTTCCTCTTTCTCCTGCCCTCCAGGCATTGGCTGACCTGCCAGGACAGAGCAGGAAACCCTGGGACCAGTGCTCTGGTGATGCACAGCAAGTCAGCCAGTGCGGGGCCTCGGTCCGATGGCAGAGCGGCTAAGGGCAAGCAGAGCTGCTCCTCCCAGTGGATGGTTGTTCGTTGTCATGTCAGTAGGTCTCTGCTAACACAATAGGCCTTGTTTGGCAGCCTTTTTATTCCCCTCACTCTCTACCTTTCCAATATTTGATTTTTTAAAAAATAATGTGAACATTCCAGGCGTATTGTTTTTTTCTATACCAAGAACCTATGCCATTCATTGTCTCTGCCAATCATTTTAAGCTATGTCTTGTGACAACCCTTATTGAATTAGGGAGGCTCCTGGACCTACCAAACATGAAAATTCACTCAGACAAGCTAAAAGAAAAGAAAAAAGAAGAGAAAAAGAAGTATATTGTAAGGCTATCCATGGCATAAGGGGAAAAGAATACCATGGAAATTGGACAAAAGAAATTTCATAGTCAAATCTGACCTCACAAAAATTAAACCCAGAAGGTCATTTGGGTCCCATAGCACCTCCAAGGTCTTCTTCAGGCAGAGTTTCTGGCCCATCAGCATAGCACCCACCTTTACCAGGATTCAGTGACTGTCTGACCCTTTTTTCATGTGGCTTCATACTTTTCCTACTACCAAGGACTTAATTTCTATATCCTTTCTCAAAATTTACTCATAATTGTTACTTTCCATCAACTTTAAAATCCTCATGGCATTGACTTATTTGTGGCCTCTCTCATTGATTGTCCTTTCAGCTTTCACTTCCAGTGTTTGGCAGTTCAAATTCTTAAGAACAGAATCTGTGTGCCTCATGTGAGGTGAACATATCTTTTCCAGGCCACTACCTTCTCTGTACCAAAGGACTTCCCTTATTCCAAAAGCTTGGCTTAGAAGGTGGGTTGTATTCAAGAAACAGAACATGGATGCCTACAGTTATACCCAGAGCAGAATGTGAGCGTGTGGCAGGATCCCTGAGAAAGAGGAAGTAAGTGGACAAAGAAGAGTCTTCACTTTTTTGTGTGTTGCTTTTAACTTTGTGTGTTACTTTTCTCTTCAGCTTGACTATAAGCTCCTTAATCGTGTTTATATTGAACAATCCCTTGTATCTTCCACAATAATCATCTAGTTCATTTAGTTTTTCGTCCATTTGTTCATTCCTTCAACAAATACTTAGTGAATTCCTACCATGTTTCAAGCATTGGGCAGGACTCTGAGGATGCGAGAGGAAAAGGCCACATTTCCCCTGTTAGCACTCTCTTGTAGGCCTCCTTCTCTCTGCATCTTGTTTCAGGAATGAATGTGGGCCTTAGGGATGCTAAGACCCAGGAGAGCAGAAGTCATGAGGTTTCATGTAAATTCTTGTATCTGCATCTCTTCTGAGGGTCAAGTACATTCTTCTGCAATTGGGTGTATCTGCATGGCACCAAATATGGCTGCTGATGGCCTCTCACCCTTGTTTGGCTGTGTGCCCTGATTTGTCTTTACCTTCTTGCTTGACTCAGCTCTCCTGGTTTTCATGTTTAGTTTGTTCCACTCTTTAAAGGGGAAGTGAACTCAGACACACTGCTCTTCCCTGCTCCAATCCCCATCCTTCTCATTATGATTATATTCCAAAAGTGAGGAAACTCAACTACTGATTTCTAGGTCTTGGTCTTCACCAAAACATGTTTCATAAATCATCAGCCTTTTGCATTTTAAATAATTTAGTTTTAGACTGAAATTTACTTCAAAAATCTGTATTTCTTGGTAAAGTACATCTTTTCTCCTTTTTAAATTGACTTTACTCTTCTCTTGTACCATAATTTTGAGGCAGGAAAAAAGAGAGCTTGACAAATGTTGGTGAGGCAGTCACGGTGAGTCATCTCTGCATTCCCCACCTTCCTGGTCCCATTCCAGAGGCTGCTCTAGAGCTTCAGATGCCACGTGAAATGAGGCCTTGTTCACATTTCATTTTTTCAGGTAGTAGATGTGTATTCACCTGAGAAGTTATGTTATGGCTACAACAGAAAGATATTTTGTATATCTGAGCCTGACATGTTCCCACAGGCAATCCCAGTGGTCATAGAACTCAATGCCATGTGGAGTTTGTTTATTCCCAAACACAGGGTGATTCCACTTCCCTGGAGCCATTCCTCTCTCTCTACTTCTAGTGGCCCCTCTCCTCTAGGCACCTGGACACAGTCGAAGGGCTTACTGTCTGCTTTCCTGTCCCTTCTAGAAATAAATAAGTTCTACAAGATCTTAAACTCATTTCCGCACACCCATTTGCTTTAGAAGTTAGCATGTTTTTAAATTGCATCTATGACAAATGATTTTTTTTGAGGCTTAATGAACACTAAATTGACCCCCTTACAGAAAACTCTGCAGATGTGTTTAGGGGTGAGAAACAATGGTACCTATTGGTGCTTACATTGGATGAGAAAGGCTTTTTTCCCACTTTTCTTTCCTTTCCTTTCCTTTCCTTTCCTTTCCTTTCCTTTCCTTTCCTTTCCTTTCCTTTTCTGTTTTTTTCTTTATCTCCCTCCCTCCCTCTCTCCTTCCTCTCTCCTTTCCTTCTTTCTTCATAGTTGATTTCACCTGCTTGCTATTACTGGGAAAATATTAATTCCCTTTCTAGTGTCTATATTCTAGTATATAATCTCATAAAATTCTCCTGGGTGTGTTCTTATAAATCCATGCTACCAAATAAGCAAACCTCAAAGGCGTATGCACATACACACACCCCTACACTCAGAGACACATACATTCACATGCATGCCAAAAGCTCCTATTGAAATAGATTAACCCAAAATTAGGAAATTCAGTCCTCTGAATTCTACTCTGATTTTATCTATGACTTCTAGAGAGGTTAGAAAACAAGCCTCAAGTTAAAATGACACTTTTGATGCGGGTAGAGTTAATATTAACGTTGCTTAAAAGGAGCCAGGTTCTTTTTTCTGTGTGAGTGCTGTTTACCCACTGTAACCCACACATAGGCTCTTGGAGGACTTTAGGTGGCATTGTGCATATTGGTTTGTAGAATAATGGATGTTTATATTGCACAGTTCCATTGTAAGATCAGTCAGTCCCTGTTAGTGATTCATAAACACTGCCTACAGGTGGTCCCTGTGTGTCACTTCCAGAAGAAAAGCTTTTATTCTCAGGAAATAGGCCTCACCAAAGTCCCACACAGTGCCCGAAACAGCAGACTCAGCCAGTAACTGATGCTGTTGTCACGCATCTTGGCCCCAAAACACCACAATTTAAATTCCCCTTTCACCAGAGCCTCCTGGACACGCCCTCTGCAGGCAAAGAGACATGGTGATTACACGTGCCATTCCTAGGGCTGACAAACCAGCAGCTTATCTAACAGGGAAAAGTTGGCCCAGACATTCAGACTCTGTCTGAATAAACTTTCCCTTGTTTTGTAGCTCACCTCTTCCCATTCTTAGCACAGCAACCTTGTCAGAAAGATGCAATAGATTTTTGCCTGCATCTCTCAAGTGGCACTTCCTTTTAAATACTAATGTTTCTCAAACAGCAAAAGCATATGATGAAGTATAATTTTATGGTTCCATATCATATTTAGGTTTTCCAGAAAACATTCAAGAAGTGGTTTCTTCTTGCTTAGATAATATTCCTGTAATCAAGATAGGCCTTCAAATTCCTTGGAAGAACCACTGGACTGTATTTAAATTTTAATTCTGGGTATTTACTAGTACTTAAGGATAATTGCAAAAACATTTTGGCCCAAAGAAAGAGTGAACAGTTGTCAGAGGACAGTACTTGCACTTTCCCCTGCTTTTACATATGTTCAATCAGCTTCAACTTCTGGCCTGAAGGTAGTGTGACTTCCAGGCAAGAGCCCCAGAAGGTTGGGGTCAGAAGACAAAGCTTTAAATGCTGCTGGTGCCTGCAGCCAGCCAAGTGTCTTGCACTAAACCCTTAGCATCTCTGGATCAGGGAACTCCTTTGTCAGAGGAAGAGGTTGGTCTGAATGGGCTTGAAGTTCCTTTTCACTCTCCACATTCGAATATCTGAACTGTATGCTTCATTATAATCTGTGTGATTCTAGTACAGAGTTGGCATAAACCCAAGCATATGTTACTGGCCAAGAGAAAATAAACATTTCTGGGTCTGTGAAATCATGGGCTGTGCCTTTGAATGTTTGGAGGTACTTAGGCTATCTTAGGTACAGCACAAGAGAACCCAGAGGCAGAAAGCTGTTTCTTAAGAAGAATATGAAACACATGGTACTGTTCAGTAAAGAATAATCTACTGAGGGCAATGGGTTGTTTTTATGCCCCTGAAATTTATCTTTCAACAGGCAGTAGAGAAGAAACAATAAACCATGAGCTTACAAATGTCAGGGTTTTTATTCTAGTGGGGAATTTCTCAGGCCCTTCTTAAGTTGGAGATATTTTCAAGCAAGAATCTTTTAGAATCTATACTAATAAAAGGGTAATATGCTAATTAGACCAGACATCTTCTGGACAACCTTCCAGACATCCTTCCGGACAAAGCCATGGTGGTGGGGCTGAGGCAGAGATGGTTAGAGGAAATCAGGCTGGCAGGGGAGAGCAATTAGGGGGATCAAGGTGGCAGGGGAGAGCAGTTAGGGATCAGACCAGCAAGGGAGAGAGGTTAGGGGGATCAGGCCGACAGGGGAGAGCATTAGGGGGATCAGGCCGGCAGGCAGGTGAGCGGTTAGGAGCCAGCGGTCCTGGATGGGAGAGGGTGCAAGCCGGGCTGAGTGATCCCACCCACCCGTGCACAAATTTAATTCACTGGGCCTCTAGTATCACTAATATTTCTTGATGCCAGAACAAAGAGGCTAACACTGAATCTAGGAGAAACAAGATGAGCATTTGATCTCTGGGGAAGAACCTCCTTTTGGTTTTTGAAAGCAGATGTAGAGATCTGCTAATGTCAAAACAAACAACAAGTCACCTAGACCAGCAAGAAACCGAAGGGGTTCAACTTTGGTTAGTGTATGTTGTATGTCTTTCTTGGGCTTCCAGTTTTAGATGGCTCTTTCTGTGGTCCTACACCAAGAATCACCTTTTATTTATTCTGTTCAGACCCCTGTGTTTCCACTGCACGGGGAAGAGTAAGAGTCCAGGTGCATTCTTGGCCAAACAAAGGCAACTTCCAGGTGTCTGTGTGCTTCTGTCTGAGATCAAAACTCACTTTGTCCTGCCACCCAGACTTGGACCTTCTCCAGACTTCTCGGTACATTTCTAGAACATTATGCAAGGGATTGTGTGGGTGTCATTACAACACTAGTTGCTTGTGGCTTCTCTGTATAAACATTCCATATAAAAATTCCTGTTTGTCAAATAGATAAATGAGAGGTGATTATTCACATGGGTAAGGTACTTTTCCCCCTTTAGGAAAGCATTTTCCATCTATTTAAGTAGGTACTCTGTCTCTATTTCTCCCTGGTTCTGCCTCTATTTGACAAGCTTAGGCCATTTTCTGGTTTCCAGGGCAGCAGGAAGGCTGTAAAATTTATCTTTTTTTGGTAACTGCCTTCTCTGATCTTGCTGACTGAAAGACAGGGCTCTGCACTGTCCTAGGAAGCTCAGAATGCAGTATGGTGTAAAGGAATTCATTCTTCTCATTGTGAATTTTCCAGAAGAGAAAGATTAGAAGGGCATAACTGAGAGATGAATGGTATGATGAAAAGACCACTGGGTTAGATGTGAGTAGATTTGGAAATGAATCTAATTCTGCCACCAGTTCTCTATGTAATTTTAGGCCAAGGAGGTCATCTCTCTGGACCTTTAGTTTCTTCATCTGTAAAATGAACAACACTTACTGAATGATTTCAACATTTACTCTTAGCACAAACATATCGTGATTCATTAGCTTGAGAGCCAGAGATGGGATTTGAAGACAGAGTTGAAACTGGCATTTGAAACTGAAACCTTTGGGCCAGCACCATTTGGAGATCTAGTAGAAGGCAAGATAGATGTCTCTGGAAATAGAATTTCAACTAAAGGTGATGGCTGTTTGATTTATCAAGCTTTTCAAATATCCATCTCCTTCCTTCCTTCCTTGAATGTGAGTTCTATGAAGGAAGGAAGTTGGCCTGCCTTGTCTACTGCTATATCCATATCACTCTCCACTCGGGCTGGCATGCAAGGTGCAGCCCGTAAATAATTACTGAATGACTGGACTATTGGGGTTGCATCCCTAGTGCTGTCAGATCCAGACTCCATTTCTTGTTTTCGAAGGCCTTAGCAGCCCCTCTGATGACATGTCCCACTGATCTTCCATGTACCTTCTCTGTCTCATTCGTGGGGCTGACCTGTGTTACCACCCTCTCTGTGTTCCCTGATCTTCACCACTTCCATGGTTTTGCAGATTCTGTTGCACCTACCTAGAACACTCCCCATCATTTAGTAATTGTTCAAGGCCATTCTGAGCTCCACCTTTCTATAAAGCCCTCCTTCATCGCTGGACCATGTTGAACTTACTTTTAGTGACATCCAGGTTAGCCCTGGTTAGTTCTTAACATCCATCCAAGGTGAATGTGTTAGCATCCCTGGCATGCTTGGTGAGGTAAATATTTTCAGCCAGGATCTGTGTTAAAGCAGAAGCAATATGGGATGTGGTTAAAAGGTTATCACTGGGAGTTAAACAGGTGGGTCACAATTCTTTCCACACATCACCTGGGGGAAAACGTTCTGTCTCTCTGTGCTTGACTCCTGGCCTGCCTGTAAGCAGGACTAAATAGTGTTCAATCATTGTAATGATTGAATGAGTTTCTCTTAGAAGCATTTATGAGCCTGCTCACAGTAACAATCTATGAAATATTGCCAAAGCCCAAGGGATGAATAAGAAATGTGATTATATCCTTATTCATAGCATCAGGTTACTACCTCAGCATGTTTTATAAAAATAACATCTTTTCTAGCTAAGATTACATCGTCTTATCATATTAGAAAGATAAGTTGATGGGTCAGATGATGAGTCACCAGGTTTTAGGTTCATAGATTTCTCAAAGGGTAGAAGGAAGGAGGGAAAAAGAGAGAGGAAAGAGCATAGTAAATTCTACTTCCCCTAGGGTGATTATTCCTTTTTGTCCCTTAGATCCGTTAGAGTTCTCAAAAGGGCATCCCATGAAATTCTCTAAAATGAAAATCCCATTTTTTCACAAAATGTTAGCAACTTAAAAATCTGAATTGGGTCTTACTATTTGAACACCAGACACTAAGGTCCTGTGTCAGTGCTTTGTCATCTTAAAATACCATAGTACCAGGGTGGGTTTCCTAGGTTGGTTGAATGAGGAAATAGAAAAAGATCTGGTGGCCTCAATGGTCTCAATCCTTTCTCCAAAAAGATCGTTAATGAATGCGGGCTCCTTCAGAGTTGTGTTACAGAGGTTTGTTTGTTTGTTTGTTTGTTTTTTGTTTTGTTTTTAGGATTTGGAGGACCAGAGAGAAGCAGAGACAATAGCCAGACTTCAAAGAAGTGTATGCAGAGTGCTATCTTTACAGTGGTCATAACTTGGCAGACCCTAAAATGTTAGTGGTGTTGGAGGAATCCATACATGTAACTTCCCTTCCCTTTTAAAAATCAACTCCATAGAGGATGATCAGGGATATCAAAGTATGAACCAAATTCTGTTCTATTCAATGTGGTAGGTATATACTTGACATGGTCTCTCATTCTTATTTTAGAGTTTTCAGTTTCCTCTTCTGGAATGTTCTTTTCAACCTTTGCAATGCATAGAGACAAAATAATGGGGAGGAAGAATGTGGAGAGAGAGAGAGAGAAAAGTTGAGTGTGATACCAATAGAATGAGCTAGAGAATAAGAAGATTGGTTGGTTGTTAGTTTTAACTATCTCCTACTATCCTATATAATAAAAGCCTAATATGCAAATCGACCAAAGGTGGATCGACCTGAAGAATGACCGGTTGCTATGATGCACATTGACCACCAGGGGGTAGATGCTCAATGCAGGAGCTGCCCCCAGCCTGCAGACCCCAGGCCAGTCAAGGCAGGTGCCAGTGTGGGCCCCCCAAACACCCCACTAGTCACCTCACAGTATTTACTGGTGGGGGACAGGGCTGGCCTGTGAGCTGGCGGCAGCGAGGGTTGGGGCCAGAGGACGAGTGGACTGGCCCTGCCCCCCACCCCAATCAACCCACCCCCTGATTGCCCCGCTGGTCACCTCCCAGAGGGAGGCCACCAGTGGCAGCAGCAGGGTGTGGGGCCAGCAAGCGGGCAGCACCAGGCCAGCCAAGGGGGTGCCAGTGGGCTCCCCACCCCCGATCACCCCACCAGTCACCTCACAGATCAGCCTTGATCTTTGGCCAGGTCTAGAAACCCTACCCATGCACAAATTTCATATACTGGGACTCTAGTTTGATAATAATCACTGTTCTTTAAAGGAGGGGTAAATTTCTTCTTGTCTCTGACATGCTCAGCAGCTCCCTAAGTAAACTACTTGAGAAACACTCCATGGCAGCGAGTAATGACATGTAGGAGAAGCTGCAGGTTAGCCTGGCTGGCGCTATTCTTAGCAATATTTGCTAAATTCCATTCATTAGATTGTTTTTAAACAATGGGGAGACAGGTCATCATGATTTGACATGATAATCCCGAGTTTACAGAATTTCCTCAGTGTGTGGAACTGGTTTGTGGCATCACTGTTACTTACCTTCAGATCAGAGGTGAAATAAACTGAGTAGAAAAGACCTCCTCCCTCATATTGCCCCTCCCTTGCTTTGGGCCCCTTATGTTGGAGTTCGGTGGCTGCTCTGCCTACTGTCAATCCCTGTCTTATTTCTCAGTTACTCCACATATTTTCTTGCCATTGATCTGTCTTACATAATTAGCTCAGTCAAGGCTTTGCCAAGCACTCCACTACTGCAAGTTCTAATACAACTGAAGTTTGTCATAATGACCAATGTTTTCTTCCCCTTGACTTTATAGGAAACAGCTGATGGCATACAGCAGGCGGGTACTACTGTGTGCATCTATTTATTATTATCAATGAACATAAATATCTTTTCTCTTTCCTGTGCATAGCTGTATGCAGACTAGATATTCATTTACTAACAATGTAGCATTTCAAAAGTGATTATTGATGTATGTCAAATATGTAAATTAATTACATTGATAAATTATAGTTCTTGCAAGCTGTAATCAACATCAAAAGCAAAATATCTTGCCCTGGATGGTGTTGCTCAGTGGTTAGACTGTCAGCACATGCACCAAAGGGTCATGGGTTTGATGCCTGGTCAAGGGCACATGCCAGGCTAAAGGTTCAATCCCAGCCCCCATTACGGTGAGTGTGGGAGGCAACCAATTAATGTGTCTCTCTCACATCGATGTCTCTCTCTTCCTCTCCCTCCCTCCCTTCCACTCTTTCTAAAAATCAAAGAAAAAAAATCCTCAGGTGAGTATTAAGAACAACAAAAAACAAACAAACAAACAAAAGCAAAATTTCATAATTGTCCAATTTAAATTATAAAATGCCATTTTTGTACCATGAAAGACCACCTAGGATATTTGTTTTGACCCATTATTAATTAGAACCTTATTTGTATTAATTAAAAACTTCATAGAAATTGTTAATAAACAAAAGATATTTTAAACAAAAATTTAGGACAATTTTTTGTTTTATGATTCTCCATGGTGTCTGTTTAATTATCAGATTTAAACAAAAAAGAATTGGCAAGTAGTTATAAGTTATAGAATTGTACTGGTAAAAGTATAAAAGTGTTGAGAGATTTTCAAGATATTAACTGATACTGTAAATTAGTAAACTATTTTTAAGTTAAAAATTCAGGAGGACTTTAATGAACTGTGAATCACATTGAAAATTACCAATATATTCTCTGTGTTTCTACAGAAGTTTAAAAAATTCTATTTATTATTAGCTTACTTTGGGGGTTGGGATTCAAAAGAGAAGGTAGCTTTCAGTCTACATTTTAAAATTATAATTTTTCCCGTAGAAAATATGGAAGCACCTCATGCTAAGTTTAGGTGAGGCACTGACTCTGCTTAGTCAATGGATGAGTCAGTGATGATTTTTTGATGGCTAGTAGACCCTGCCAAAGAAATGTTTGGAATGCAATTTCTACTTCTAGTTACATGGTGTCTTCCAATGATGAGACCCTCCACTATCTGACTGCAAGCACTAAGGCCCATTGCAGGGCAGACCCTTACTTCCGAGTCAGTGTCCTCAGGGTGACTGAAAGCACTAATGGTGGAAAGTGGAGAGGGGAGCACTGAAGGGAATGACAAAGAGCAACTGAGGTTGGTGCTATATCCTTCCTTCTAGGTGAGGCTTGAGACAGGTCTTACTTGTCAGTCTTGCTCCAGGAAAGGAAGATGGGAAAACTCACAGCTGAATCAAGAGCCATTGCTGGGTATCTGCCTTTGGCCATGCCCATCCCAAAAAGAAGCATGTGGTTAGGCTGGAGGGACAAAAGTGGAGTTCTTTAACACTACTATTAACCTTTTCTTTTGCTGTCCAACAAGTTTTGTGGTCCAGAAAGAACCAAGTGTGAGTGTAAACCATGCAAGCTGATCCTGAGTCCCACTGTGCTTGTCCTTTCTACCTAGAATGGGCAGTACTGATAGTCAGAAGGTGAGCAGATTGCTTGGGAAGATTTACTGCAGCACAGAAAAATGAAGAGGTTCATAAATCCTCTTCTCCAAGATCCTATATAATAAAGAGCTAATATGCTAATTAGACTTAACAGCAGAATGACTGTCCAGACATCTTTCTAGATGACCGTCCGGATGACCTCCCAGATGAAGCTGGGCCTGTGAGGGCCTGCAAGGGCTGGCCAAGGCTGTGAGGGGCTGCAAGGGACAGCCAAGGCAACTGGGGCTGCTAGGGCTGAACCCCTTGCATGAATTTCATGCATAGGCCACCTAATAGATTAATAACAGGGAAAAGCAAAGTGTATGTATATGTAAGATAGAAGCATATATTCTTACTACAGGTCTGGTGCATGAAAATTCATGAACTCGGAGGGGTCCCTCAGCCTGGTCTGCACCCTCTCAGAGACCAGGGTCCCTCGGTGGATGTCTGACTGATGGCTTAGGTCCACTCTCTGCGGGCAGTGGGCCTAAGACTCAATCTGGCCTCCCTCTGTGGGAGGCGACCTGCAGGGCGATGGTGGGTGGGACCAGTTGCCACTGCCCCCTGGTCACCTTTCCTCCCCTCTGCCCACTGGCACCCACCTTGGCTGGCCTGGCATCGCCCACTCACCAGCCCCGCCCCTGCCCACTTGCCATTCCACCATTTTGTCGATTTTCATATTAGGGTTTTATTATATATGACTAGAGGCTTGGTGCAAGAAATTTGTGCTCGGGTACAGACCCTAGGCCTGGCCTGCAACCATGGCCGTCTTCCCCAACTGCCTACAGCCAGCCCCATCCCCCGGCACCACCCACCCCCAGTTCCCCATTTGCCATCGGGTAATCGGAGCCTGATGGCCCAGGAATGGGCCTGAGGGGTCAGCTGTTCCTGCCCACTAGCCAGCCCTGCTAATAACACATGTTGCTCTCTGTGTGTGGGGTGACTGGTGGAGTGGGGGCGTTGGCCTGGCATCACCCGCATCCCCCGCTGCCCACCCCTGCTTCCCTGTTCACCATAGGGCGATCAGAGCCTGCTGGCCAGGGAAAGGAAGTGAGAGGTGGTCAGTGCTTCCCAAAGTGACTGGTTGAGTGGTTGTCTGGTCATTGCACCATTAGGGTCAATTTGCATATTACCCTTTTATTATATGGGATAGAGGCCTGGTGCAAGGGTGGGGGTCAGCAGGCCTACCCTGATGGGGGCCCCCAATCTGGGTGGGGGTCCCCACTGGGGGGTGAGGCCAACCTGGGTGAGGGGCCATGGGTGGTTTGCAGGCTGACCCCAGCCCCGACCTGGGTGGGGGTCCATGCTGGGGAATGGAACTGGCCGGGGCAAGGGGCTGCGGTGGTTCTGGTCTCTGGTCATTCTGGTCATTCCACTGTTTTGGTCACTGAGTTTTTATTATATAAGATACTAGAGGCCCGGTGCACAAAAATTTGTGCACTCAGGGGGGAGGGGGGTCCCTCAGCCCGGCCTGTGCCCTCTCACAGTCTGGGACCCCTTGGGAGATAACG
>NW_006298678.1:263943-275282 GCF_000327345.1 Myotis davidii | reverse complement strand
GGCCCCACTGGGGTGCCTGGCCAGTCTGGGTGAGGGGCTGAGGGCTGTTTTCAGGCTGGGGGTGACTGAAACTTCCAACAGCTCTGTTTTTCCTTTTTTTTAAAATTTATTCTGGGCCAGCTTTAGCTTGAGGCTTGGCTCCAGCTCTTAGGCCTCCATGGCTGAAAGTAGGTTTCTGGCCTTTGCTTACAATGTTGCGAATCTGCTGGCTGAAGTCCGGTGGTATTTGTTACAGAGTTTCTGAAACTGCCAGCTCAGAAGCCTGCAGCGGCACGCGGGGAACGTTGGAGTCCTCCATCACTGAGGCAAGCAAGCCTCATGTTAGCTTCAAGCTGCCTGGCTGCTGGCTGCCATCTTGGCTGACAGTTAATTTGCATATCTCGCTTATTAGCCAATGAAAAGAGTAGCAGTCGTATGCCAATTACCATGTTTCTCTTTTATTAGTGTAGAGTCTTGCTTTTGAATTAGAAAACTTAGAAAGGTTACCCCCAAAACTAATCAAAGTTATTACCTGTGTATTGGATTGAAGTTGGGGTGGCAGACTAGAGTGGGAGCAAGGCTTTGCACAGTATACCTGTTTAGAATGCTCTTATTTTTTAAACAGTTGAAGTATTACATATGTGAGAAATTAAGAAATAAAATATGGATTCCCAAATTAGCTTTCTGGGGTTCAAATCCAGGGTTTGCCATTTAGCATAAGTGATCTTGGGCAAGTTAAACATCCCTGTGACTTATTTCCTTATGTGTAAAATGAGGGTAATACTCATAGTACCTAAATTGTACATTTAGAATTATAATAGGTAAAAGAATAGTTCTTGGCAAGCATTTATACAAGTGCCTGGCACATATGATGCATACATGTTTGCCATGATAGTTTCTTATGTGGTGATTCATTAGGAGAGGGGAAAATTGGTTTGAAAGAAAATATTAGGGGTCCAGAACATCAGTTATTGGTTTCAGAAAAGATGTAAAAATTGTGTTTTATTAAGCAGAATTAATCTTGATGTTGAGCACTTCATGATTTTACAGAGGAGGTAAGAGATAAATTTTGCACCCAGATTGAAAGAACAGCTGATTAGTAAGGTTTTGTTAGCTAAATGGCCTGGAACTTACTTAAACGATAATAATAATAGTCTACACTAATAAAAAGGATAGATGCAAATTGACCATACCTTTGTGATGCCCACCAGCCAATTGGGAGTGAGTATGCGAATTAACCCAACAAAGATGGTGGGTTAATTTGCATACACAGGTGCTGAGTGGCTGGGGGCAGGGTGCAACGCTCTGCTCCAGCCGCTCCAGGCCTCTGGGAAGCCTGGGAAGGCGGAAAGGCGGCTCTGGGCTGGAGCGAAGGCAGAAAGGCAGCTCCAGCTATAGCAAAGGTGGTGCTGGCAGCCAGGGGAAGGAAGGCCCATTTTTGCATGAATCTTCATGCATCGGGCCTCCAGTATAATAATAATTCATTTTCATAATACATTATATCATCTGTTATTGTATATTATTTTATACATGTACTAGAAGCCCAGTGCATGAAATTCATGTACTGGGGAGAGGGATGTCCTGTACTCTCTCCAATCTGGAACCCCTGAGGGAATGTCCAGCAGTTGGACATCCCTCTCACAATCCAGGACTGCTGGCTCCCAACCACTCGCCTGCCTGCCTGATTGCTCCTAACCCCTTAACTGCCTGCCTGATCAATGCGTAATTGCTCCCCTGCTAGCATGATTGCCCTCCCCTGCTGGCCCAATCACCCCCACCTGCCTTCCCCTGCAGGCCTGGTTGCTCCCAATTGCCCTCTCCTGCAGGCCCAGTTGCCCCTAATTGCCCTCCCCTGCTATCCTGGTCCCCTCCCATATGCCCTCCTTTGCAGGCCTAGTTCCCCCACCACCACCCCCCAACTGCCCTTCCCTGCTGGCCATCTTGTGGCAGCCATCTTGTGAGGACATGTGGGCAACCATCTTGTGTGAGGGTGTGATGGGCAATTTGCATATTACCTCTTTATTATATAGGATGTTGTCTCATTCAAGATGATTAGGCCCAATCACTCACAATCCAGGACCATTGGCTCCTAACTGCTCACCTGCCTGCCTGCCTGATTGCCCCTAAACCACTCTACCAGCTGCATGACTCAGCACTTTAGGTGCTTATTGTGAACTGTGGATGGCAAAATGGGAATAAGTCAGGGAGAGAAGTTTCAAGTCTCTGTACAACCTTGAGCCAATCACCACTGCTTTCTTTCTTTCTTTTTTTGCAATTCTTTTTTCTTTAAATTATTACATGCTAGAGGTCTGGTGCACAAAATTAGTGCACTGGGAGGGGGGAATCCCTCAGCCTGGCCTGTGCCCTCTTCCAGTCTGGGACCCCCCAGGGGATGTTCACCAAGCCAGCAGTCAGACATCACTGTCACAGTCTGGGAATCTAACAGTCTGAGACCGCTCCCTTCTTATGGCCTACTTGCAGCAGAGGCAGGAGAGGCTCCCACCACTGACACTGTGCTCTCCAGACATGAGCCCAGCACAGGAGTGGGCAAACTTTTTGACTCGAGGGCCACAATGGGTTCTTAAACTGGACCGGAGGGCTGGAACAAAAGCATGGATGGAGTGTTTGTGTGAACTAATATAAATTCAAAGTAAACATCATTACATAAAAGGGTACAGTCTTTTTTTTTTTTTTTTTTAGTTTTATTCATTTCAAACGGGCCAGATCGGGCCCACGGGCCGTAGTTTGCCCACGGCTGGCCCAGCTTCTGGCTGAGCAGTGATCCCCCTGTGGGAGCACACTGACCACTAGGGGGCAGGTCCTAGTGGTCACTGAGTGTCTGCCTCCTGGCGCTCAGTGTGGATCAGAGAGACTGGTCATCCCCCCTTTGGTCTATTTGAATATTAGCCTTTTATTATATAGGACTAGAGGCCTGGTGCACAAAATTCATACATGGGGGGGGGTGCTTCCTCAGCCTGGCCTTTACCCTCTACAATCTGGGACCCCTTGTGGGATGTCCAACTACCAGTTTAGGCCCAATCACTCACAATCCAGGACCATTGGCTCCTAACTGCTCACCTGCCTGCCTGCCTGATTGCCCCTAAACCACTCTGCCTGCCTGCCTGATCACCCCCTGTGCTGGCCTGGTTGCCCCTAATTGCCCTCCCCTGCTGGCCTGATCCCCCTAAGTGCCCTCCCCTGCCAGCCTGACCCCCTAACTGCTCCCCCATGCTGGCCTGATTGCCCCTAACTGCCTCTGCCTCGGCCCCCACCACCATGGTTTTGTCTGGGAGATGTCCAGTCTAGTTAGCATATTACCTTTTTATTAGTATAGATACTATTAGATGTGTCTCCTTTTCCCCCCATTGATCTCTCCCTGGTCACCCCCAACCTTTGCACCGTCACTTTCTATGGGCAGCTCCCTGTAGATGCTTGAGGACTAGGGATGCCAGAAGCAATATTTGTTTAGTAATTCAATATCTATTATTTTAATTTGTTTTTGTATTGTGCTAAGCACTGGCAGTCCTGTGATAAATGTGATATGATCTCTCCCTTGAGCATCTCAGGAACAGGTGTGTCAGCAAGTAACTGTCATGGGCAGCTCAGCACCATCATGAATGTGTGGGAGGCTTGGGGCAGTGGGACAGTGGTGGCTTCACAGGGAAGCAAGCTGCTTGATTTGGTTCAGGTGGATGATTATCACCATGGCATTAAAAGAGCAAAGACTTTGACTGTAGCTTTTATTCACTTAAGTAGATTCATTATTCTTTGTGAGATTCATTTTTTTTTATCTGTTAAATGGAATAATAATTCACCTTGCAGGAAAGTTATGAGAATTAGATATAATGTATAGTTAAAGCAGTTAGGATGGAGCCTGGTATACAGCAGGTATTTAATGGGTAGTAGCAATAATAATGACAAGTCATTAGAATGTAAATCCCTTGGAGACATGAATTTTTTCTGATTTTATTCACTTTTGTCTACTCCTTGCTGTGCTTAGGCACTTAATAAATATATATTACAGTGACAGGGTAATGGAAATAGATGACAGCAAAGAAAATCACACATGGAAAGGATTGTCTGGTCAGATTGGAGCTGTAAGTCATGAAGTTAGGCAGGGATGCATGCATGCATATGCACACACACATGAGAGAGAGAGGGGGGGGGCGGAGAGAGAGACTAGCATGGAGCCATACAGGAGGTACTTGTAAAAATGTTTGAAAAGCTGATTCTGCCATCAACTTAATCTAATATTTGAGGGAAAACCATTCATAAAATCACTTTTTATAATATCAAAATATTTATTTTTGGAGGGAGAAAGAAGAAAAGACCTGACAGGTAGCATTGGGGTTTAGTTCTAAGGGATAAAAGAGCTGTGACGCAAAAAGAATATCAACTAGGTTTTTCATCACCAAAGAAGATTTATGTGGAAAAAGAAAGGGTTGCAGCCCAGTACAGGTAGGGCAGCCATGTGTACACGCTGCACAGTGAGCTGAGATGGAGAAGAATTTATGTAAAGAAAAAAGGAAGTTAAGGGGAGGGTCAGTTATAAACAAAGAACTTTATTGTAAGTATAGAGAACCCTGTAGGGTTCTTACATCAAGGCCTCAAGATTACATAGTATGAAAGCTCCTTCCATGAGCCCTAGCTCCTCCCACAGACCCTCCAGATTGATCATGTTCATTCAATGTCTTAGCATAATCTACATCAAGAGATATCATCTCAGGCTCATTTTAACTAGTACGACTGGAATTTAAATGACTCTATTAAGATTTATGACTGCCTATTCCTGTAAAGTATAAATTGCTTGATGAAAGAATTAAGTCTACATAGTCAACCAGCTATTTTCATTTTCAATGTTCAGAATTGCCCTAATAAACCAAAATACACCACGCTTCAACTTCCTGAAGCTGCTATCCTCTGCCTGTGTAGCAATTGTAGTAGGGGTGCTTTGAGATCCTTCTACAAGATCCCAAATGCCCTAGAATATGTTTCTGTGACTTTCCATTTGTGTGTGAAGTGCTCAGTGGCTGCATTTTGATGGGGCATTGAGTCAATATTTGAATAAACTTTAGAGAAAAGGAGAGACTGAAGATGAGTTGAGACTGATCAAGGCTCCATAGTGACACTTTCCACCAGCACCCATTGCATCCCAGATCAGCCAGGTGGGTAAACAGACCAATTTATGAATTGGATGTCAGGCTCTAGCCAGTTTTTCTCAGTGGTTAGAGCATCAGCCAGTTTTTCTCAGTGGTTAGACCATCAGCCAATGGACTGAAGGTTCGAGGGTTTGAGTCCAGTCAAGGGTACATTTCTCAGTTGCAGGCTTGATATCCAGCCCCGACAGCCAGGGTGTGTGTGGGAGGCAACCAATCTCTCTCACATTGATATTTCTCTCTGTCTCTCCCTTCCCTTCCATTCTCCCTAAAAATCAATGGGAAAAATATCCTTGGATTAGTATTAACAGCAACAATAAAATGATTCTCAAGAAAGATCTCTGGTTCCAGAAATGTAGTAGAAAAATAATCTGAAACCCGTCCAACTACAAATATCATCAAGTGCTAGAAAATATCTTTTATAAATGTGGAGCTGAGCTTGTGAGAAAGGCTAAAGTTCTTCCAGGGGTCAGATGGCAACAGGAACTAGAAGGCTCAGCAGGATGTCTGGCTGGGCTGGAGACTGACAAGTGGCATCCCAAGGTTTGGGGGCTTGGGCTCAAAGCCGCCCAGAGTAAGTACAGTGGCATTGAGAGCTGCCAATCCCACCTCCAACCATGGACACAAAAGACTGTCATCTCAATGAGCAAGCAGAATAAAGGAAATCTGTCCACCAGCCAAGAGAAGCAGCTCCTAAATTTCTCTGTCTTGTTCTGGCCTCGGAGTGGACAAAACTTCCCTGGTAATACCTAAAGATGGCCCTGTGTCACGTGGAGAGGGCTGTGAAAATGCTAAAGAGAGTCACTACGTTATGTTGACTGATGACTGTTGGTACCCTTTCAAAGCCAATAGGAATCCTCAGGTTGGGGTTCAGTGAAGAAGGAAACTTTATTCAGGGTCACAGCTCAATTATTATACAGGACAGCGTAGAACAGCTCAATAGTGTCACAGCTCTATTACGGAACACCATGACTGTGGAACAGCAGAATCGTAAGGTTGCCCTAGGGTGAGGAGGCCTTTGCTCCACTTTGCCCTGCTCTGCTCCCCTTGCTCTGCTCCATCTGCTCTGCTCCCCCTGCTCTGTTTCACTCTGCCCTGCTCCACTCTGCCCTGCTCTGTTCCACTCTGCCCTGCTCTGTTCCCCTTGCTCTGCTCCATCTGCTCTGCTCCCCCTGCTCTGTTTCACTCTGCCCTGCTCCACTCTGCCCTGCTCTGTTCTACTCTGCCCTGCTCTGTTCCACTCTGCCCTGCTCTCCTCCACTCTGCCCTGCTCTGCTCCCCCTGCTCTGCTCCACCTGCTCTGCTCCACTTGCTCTGTTCTACTCTGCTGTTCTCTGCTCCACCTGCTCAGCTCTGCTCCACTCCTCTGGTCTGGTAAAAAGTCTTCAGCTCCAAACTGGAGATGCAGCCTTCAGTGTAAAGGGAAAGTGCACTCCCTGAGCCAGAGGGAAGCTGACTTACACAGAGGATAATCCCTGTCCCTGGTAACCTGATCACTCTGTCCTCACTGATCAGGAGGACTCTAAACCTTTGCATTTTAATTGGTCCAGAAAGCACTATCCTGATTGGTCAGAATGGAGCTACTTTGATTGGTTGGTGAAGATGCTGATGGGGGGTGGGGGGGCGATATAGCTGCACAGCTCTAATTGGTTGGAAAAAATCTCAGTCTATTGGTGGAAATAGGATTCCAGGAACTCCTTTTTAAGGGATGGCTCAGATGCAGGAATACAGAGTTGGCAGGCAGTTCAGTACAGGCTTCTCCCTGAAGTGCAGTTTGTGTGAGAGGCCCCTGTTTAGAAATGGCTGCTAGGTTCTCTTTAAATTTGATCCTGGTTAGCCACTAGGGGTCCTTCTTGGTAGGTGTCTCCTTTCTCAGGGCCACAATTAGTAACAACAAACTTGACATTAGGGTAAAAGAGTATTATGAGAGATTTTTAAAAAGTGACTAAATAATAAGGAAATACACGATTCTGAGATTATATAGCTCTATTAACATCATCTCAATGCATTGAAGTAAAAATTGACAGGCTTGCAAGGAGAAATTGGAAAATCTATTTCTCAGTTACCCCTCGATTATAATCTCTGAGGTCAGGCACTTCGCAGCTTTGTTCGCTGTTTATTCCAGGGGACTAGAAGAGCAAGTGCTTGACTAATATTTATTGAAGAAATTGGTAAAAAAAAAAAAATGCCTAAAACAACTCCCTGGCCTTTCTGCAGCCACTTAACTGCATGCGGGAGAAGGCGGGAAGAACTCCCAAGAGCTCCTGTTCTGGGAAGATGAATTACCAGATACCAAGCACCCTGGCCCTGGGAGTTTATGCTGCTTCATGGAATATTTATAAAGGAAATTCCAGCACCTAAGGGATCAAATTAATTCTATGATTATGTTTCTTAGTTAAGTTTATGGTCTGGCACAGAACAATTCACAATGATTAGGAATGAGAGAGTTTGGAGCACAGTGGAACAGTTCCTCCACTCTCTAGCCATGCAATTAACAAGATCAACCCTCTCCATTGTACAGAGGTGAGCAAAAGTAGGTTTACAGTTGTTCATATGGCAAATAATACAATAATTAATAAGTAATAATACAAGAATTAACTCTGTGTTTTGCATACTTACAACTGTGAACCTATGTTTGCCCACCCCTCTATAAAGAGCATTGTTTATCGCCTAGCTAGAAAATCACATTCTAGTCAAGCACCCATGGGAGGTTGCTAAAATTGACCATGACCTAGCCCCGAATGCAAACCTCAACAACAACAAAAGAATTCTTGCAGCAAATATCTAATTAAACTGGAAATTAAAAACAAAGCTCGCCACTACCACCACACAGAGCATGATTACATATAGTTTTACAGTCTGCTCTGTATCCTCCCTCCATTTATTTTTCTAATCCTAGCTCAGCCCCCCACGTTAAGGGGGAAAAGTGGTCATGCTCATCTAGATGGTTTCAAATTTAAGGGAAACATCACTGGAAGTGAGTTTATAATTGTAGAATGTGCACAGTTAACATTCTTAGGTTAAGAAATTTCTCCTTTATTCCTATTTTCCTAAGAGTTTTAATAAAACAATGTAGATATTTATCAAAGCTTAAGGTCTGACAGAACTGGGTGGTTGTATGTGTAAGTTCATTCCTTTACTTTCTGTCTTTTTTTGTTAACTTTATTTTCTTTAATATGTTGTTATTGATTTCAGAGAGAGGAAGGGAGAGATAGAGACATCAATGATGAAGAATCATTGATCGGCTGCCTCCTGCATGGCCCCTATTGGGGATTGAGCCCATAACCCTGGCATGTGCTTTGGGAATTGAACCGTGACTTCCTGGTTCATAGGTCAGTGCTCAACCACTGAGCCACACTGGCTAGGCAAGTACACTTGATATCTTTCACAATTAAAAAGATCCTACAAAAAACATGCTTTTTAGCAGCAACATGCATGCTCAGATGTCCTTAGCAACAGTAGCAGGCAACCCCACACAACACGTTTAGACAATATATGTTGAATAAGAAATGTATTCAGAAAAAAAGAAATAAGTTCAAAAATTTTAGTCAATATTTTATGATAATATGGGTCACATATTATATAAAGCACCTAAAATTATTGTACATATATCTCCTGTGTATTGATTTGTGGCCAGTGTCAAGCTCAACGAATTTGCATTTTGATATGTTTCACTTACCTTATAGTAAAATGTAGCCATTTATGAAGTAATGTGCAGGGCATGTGTCCTACTCTATATGTTATGGATAATAATTATTCTATTTAAATGAAGTGAAAATATTAACATTATTTATTACAGGTTAACTCTATTTGTAGAACAGAACTTAAGAGTATAGACTGCGAAGTCAAATCACCTGGGCTGAAATGACAACTAGGTTCCTTGCTGGCTACTTGCCTTACTCAAGTAACTTTGCATCCCTGGGCCTTTATTTTCTACTTTTAAAGTGACAATAATAATGACACCTACATTTTAACACTGTTGTGAGGATAACGACCAACAAAATATGAAGAGTGTCTATAAACAACTGGCAGTTAACAAAAATTAGTCCTTTAAGAGCACTTACTTATATTATCTCCATTAATCCCTCAATATTATGAATTAGCCTCCCTATAATACAGGTTTTACAGATGAAGTAATTGAAACTTAAAGAGATGAAACTTATTTTAAAGGTTTGTGGTTGTTTAATCTTTGCCCTTATGAATGTTGTTGCTCATATATATGATCTGTTTGATGCTACATTCTTGATTAGAAATGCAACCCTTGATTTTATCATTGTTCCCATGAGAAAATATTATCCACTTGCAATGGTTTACTTATGGTGCTGTCTTGGGGAATGCACTAAAGCAAAGCACAAAATAAAAAGAAATGTAAAGTTCACTAAGTAAAATAAAACAAAGTAAAAAAAAAAAAAAAAGAGGAAATTTCAAAGCCAACATGATACAGTGGAAAGAACACTGAGCCGAGAATAAGGGCACCTGGGTTCTATTCCTGGTCTGCCTCTAATTGCCATCTGTAAAATTACAGGCTGATGAACATCATAAATAGGTTTCCTTTTATCTATGTGAGGAGTGGCTTGAGAGTCAGGAAACCTGAACCCTTGTTCTTGTTGCTCCATTTCTCTGACTTCAGATTTCTTACCTGTCACTTTAGTGGATTGTAGCCAATGATTTCAAAGTTCACCTGGATTCCCTTTATAAGAGGTTGTATGTCTTGAATATTTTAGAGAAAACCAGGTATTAGCACTGAAGAAATATTGTCGGAAAAAGTTGGGAAATTTACTGTTCAGAGAAATCTGCAATGTTCTAAGACTAGCTCTGTTGTGTCGCCATGTGTTTGATTTATATAATATGGATAATGGGAAAAGATTTACCTTTGTAGGGAGGATGAAAATATGTTACTTATGATAGTTTCTATTCATAAAATCTTTTAAAATATATTTTTATTGATTTCAGCGAGGAAGGGGAAAGGAAAGAGAGATAGAAACATCGATGATCAGAGAAATCATTGATCAGCTACTCCTGCTGGGGATTGAGTCTGCAACCTGGGTATGTGCCCTGATTGTGGACTCCTGGTTCCTAGGTTGATGCTCAAACACTGAGCCACATCAACAGGGCTCTATTCATGAAATCTTATATTCACATTACACAATTTGGACAATGTTTTGTAACAAATGGCATAAGCAAATCCAGATGAAACTTATTATTAAAACATAATAACTTCTTTCCTTGCAGAAGTTATGAGTTTTTCAGCATTCCAATTTGTTATACCTTTAATCAGTTTCAATCTCCTTGGTTATTTTTAAATAACATTTTCTTGAGCTGTGGTACAGGAAACCAAGATGGCGGCATAAGGTATAAACCTGTGTGTGCTGCCCCCCACAACAACATTGAAACTACAACTATAAGACAAAACAGCTATTATCCAGAACCACGGGAAAGCTGGCCAAGTGGAAGTTCTACAACTAGAAGGAAAGAAAGAAGTGCATTGAGACTGGGTAGGAGGTGCAGAGGCGCCAAGAACAGAGGTACGGAGTCGTGCGAGGGCTGCACCTGGATGCGCGGTTTTTTTCAATTGGAAGGAGATACAAGCTCTCGAACGCACTGAGCTCCATTAAAGGTGAGATTCTGGGGTCCCAGACTCCTACGGGAGAAACTGGACTGTTTTGCAGCGGTTTGGAAAATGAGGGGGGTTTTCTCTAAGAGCTGCTTGTAGGGATCATTGTTGCCTTGGGGGTGCGGGACTGTAGAGATGCAGAGTCGCAGAGACGCGGAGATGCGAGGAGTCCCGGTAAGCTGACTACAGCCACTGCTCATTGCTCCAGCCTGGTGATTCTCTGAGACCCCGCCCCACTCAAATTACATCTCCTCCCAAGCTGTGCTCAGCAGCACAAAGGAATCACCTTGGCTTGTAGCCTAATCTAAATGCAGCTGGATCAGAGAGCTCCAAAACTTCCAAATCCCAAACAAAGAGGAGAAATCTGCTGACATTGCTGTAGCTCAGGGCTGGGTGGACTCACACAGTGGTTGACTTGGAGATCCAGGAGCCAGGGTACCCCTGGTCAGATACCAGATTTCAACTCCTCACATCCATAAGGGAAACACTCAAGAAGCGGACTCAGTGAGCACCAAAGCCCCACTGAAGCCAGTCCTCCACATAAGGGTGTCTCCAGCACAGCAGTTCTTCCACTGTAGACACAGCAGTTC
>NW_006298678.1:261566-263698 GCF_000327345.1 Myotis davidii | reverse complement strand
AATTGGTGAAAGAAATAGACTTACAAGGCCAGGAAGCGAAGAGAACCCCAAAGAAAAGGAATCCAAAGAGGACCACACCAAGACACATCATCATTAAAATGCCAAGAGCAAAAGACAAAGAGAGAATCTTAAAAGCAGCAAGAGAAAGAAACTCAGTTACCTACAAGGGAATACCCATACGACTATCAGCTGATTTCTCAACAGACACTTTGCATGCCATAAGGGAGTGGCAAGAAATATTCAAAGTGATGAATGCCAAGAACCTACAACCAAGATTACTTTATCCAGCAAAGCTATCATTCAGAATTGAAGGTCCGATAAAGAGCTTCACAGATAAGGAAAAGCTAAAGGAGTTCATCACCACCAAACCAGTATTATATGAAATGGTGAAAGGTATCCTTTAAGAAAAGGAAGAAGAAGAAAAAGGTAAAGATACAAATTATGAACAACAAACATGCATCTATCAACAAGTGAATCTAAGAATCAAGTGAATAAATAATCTGGTGATCATAATAGAATCAAGGACATCGAAAGGGAATGGACTGACTATTCTTGGGGGGGGAAAGGGTGTGGGGGATTCGGGAAGAGACTGGACAAAAATCATGCAACTATGGATGAGGACAGTGGATGGGGAGTGAGGGGGGGGGGTGGGGTGGGGACTGGGTGGAGGGGAGTTATGGGGGGAAAAAGAGGAACAAATGTAATAATCTGAACAATAAAGATTTTTTTTAAAAAAAGAAAAGTTATACCAGCATCATTTATTAAATGTCTTTTCTCAATGTATTAATAAACTTGGTTATTAAATTTAAAAAAGTAACTATTGATAGTTATGTAGTTAGTGCCATTTTATATTATGTATTTTATTCCTTTTTATTGAACTTATTGAGGTGACAATGGTTAACAAAATAATACAGGTTTCAGTTTTACAACTATACAACACATCATCTGTATATCTGTATTGTGTATTCATCACCCCAAGTCTCCTTCTATCACCATTTTCACTCCCTATTCCCTCATTCACTACACTACAGCCTTCTCCCGACAGTAATCACTACATTGTTGTCCATGAGATTTTCTTTCTTGCTCGTTCAATACCTCCAGCCTCCCCCCACAAACTGTCCCCATCTCAACAGCTCTCAGCCTGTTCTCTGTTGATGGATCTGTCTCTGTTTTGCTTGATAGTTCATTTTGTTAATTAGATTCCACATATGAGTGAAATCATATGGTATTTGTCTTTCTCTGACTAGTTTATTTCACTTAGCATAATGTTCACCAGGCCCATCCATGTTGTTGCAAAAAGTAAGAGAAAAGATGCTCATCATCACTATCATCAGAAAAATACAATTAAAACCACAAGGAGCCACAAGGAGAAATAACTTCACACATGTCAGAATGTCTATCATCAATAAATCAACAAACAAGTGCTGGTCAGGATGTGGAGAAAAGGGAATCCTCATGCATTATTGGTGGGAATGCAGACTGGTACAGTCAATGTGGAAAGCAGTATGGAGTTACTTTAAAAAATTAAAAATGAAACTGCCTTATGACCCAGAAATTCCACTTCTGAGAATATATCTGGAGAAACCACCAACACACTAATTTGTAAGAATATATGAACCCATATGTTAATTGCATGTTATTTACAATAGCCAAGATGTGGAAACAGCTCAAGTGTCCATCAGTACATCAGTAGATAAAAAAGTTGTGGTACATTTACACAAAGGCATATTACTCTTTTTATTTCTCCTCCTCTTCCTTCTTGCAGGCTTCTTTAACATTTCTTAAAATACTGATTTGGTGGTAGCAAACTCCTTGAGCTTTTTTGCTTATCTGAGAAGCTCTTTATTTCTCCTTCAATTTTATTTTATTTTTCAGTAAAGAATTAATTCTTTTTTTAATATATTTTTTATTGATTAAGATATTACATATGTGTCCTTATCCCCACATTACCCCCTACCCCCCTCTTATGCCCTCACCACCCCCCCCGTTGTCCGTGTCCATTGGTTAGGCCTCTATGCCTGCATGTAAGTCCTTTGGTTGATCTTTCCCCCTTACCCCCACCCTCCCCTACCCTCCCGCCAAAGCCCGACAGTCCAATCAATGCCTCTCCATCTCTGGATCAGTCCTTGTTC